>NW_004955416.1:4602217-4612229 GCF_000276665.1 Chinchilla lanigera | reverse complement strand
AAAGAAAGAGAAATTATTGGTAAGAATGGGATTTTTGTCTCCCAGACAATTTCACTATAGACCACAATATGTTAATTAATTTCTTGGGTATTATAAGTTAGATAAGTGTGGTATATAAGTAGATCCAAAATGTAAACATCTTTGAGTTTTGAAAGATATTTCATAAGAACACAAGAAACATAAAACTAGATACAGCACAGCATACATGGAACAAATGTGTTGCTTCTCATTTCTATTCATCCTGCAATTTATTGTTGTGATTGTAATTTTTTAATTTACCATTAAGCTTTACCAAGGCATACAATCTTGATTCCACCCAGGCCTTTTTAAAAACATGCCCATTAGCCACACCCACTGTGTACCACTGTACATTGGGGTGTTATTCATAAACAGAGGAAGCCTCAAGAACTATGTTGCCAAAAGATTATTACAAGTGTATAGTAAACAAGAGTAAGAATTCTCCCTTCTTCTGATATCCAACAAGAGAAATAGGGAATGTACAAGTTTCCTATGAAAGAAACACACTGCATTTAGAAACATGTAGTTTTTAACAAGTCTTCCATTAATATTGCTGTTCTTTACTTTTACCCAGCTATATTTTTGAATATAAGCAATCTCAGAGATATTTTGTTAGGAAATACCTTTTGGTTTTCATATTCAAATAGGAATGATATTTCTCTTCCATGGAAATATAACTATTATACTTGTAATATTCTGATATATAATAAATTTCATGGGCCATTTTACAGATGGAGAAAGTAAAATATTAAAGGCAATAAATCAAGATCAAGTATGACTCTATTTAGTGACATTCCCTAGTATATGAAATAAGTCTCTGGGACAAAGCTTCTTTGACATAGCAGATATCACATCTCATTGTTTTGACAAGAAAGGAAAGATATCTAAATTAAATCATTGCCACAGTCAAACCTAATGGAAATACTTTGTCAACAATGACAAAATTTTCATACGTAAATTATAAAATTTTGAGCTAAAAGGGATCACAGAGATAATGTAATGCACCTTCTCATTTCTCAAAAGAGGAAGTCAATTTCCAGAGAAGTAACACAAATTACCTAAGATGATATGGTCAATCTATGTTGGCTTTGAGATGACAGCCAAGTGTCCCTACCTTAAATTTCTTGCTTATTCCACTGCCATCCTGTCTTATACATTACTAAGGATGTATGTTTAATATGTTGGTTTTTTGGTACCAGGAATTGAACTCAGGACCTTGTGCTTGCCAGGCAGCACCTGTGCCTCTGAGCTATATCCCTTGCTGGATGTATATTTATGATTAAAAGTAAATTTAGGTCCTGAATTATCCTAATAGATCTTTTATCTAGCCACTAAGCTTTGTCCTCAGTGTAACAATTCTCTTTCGCACTTGGTACCAGTACACGCCTCTACCTGGAAATGTCCACTCTTCCCCCTCCACTGAAAAGTCCCTTTCATTCGCATATGGCCTCGCCACATGCTTGGTACTTCTGATGTAAAGCCTTCACCAACTCCATCAGCCAGTGGCTTGTCTTCCTGCCTATTGTCACTTGGAATGATTTACAGTATGGCAAGTGATTTGCATGCCATTTTCCCTACCAGACCTTGAGCATATTTAAGGACCATGTCCAAATTAGTTAAAATTTTCTGGGTTACAAATAAAAGAAATATATTTGAACTAACATCAGCAAAAAGGTTTGTGTTTCATTTTAAGAATTTAGGAATGTCTCCCACAATACAGGGCAGGAATTCCCATTGGGAATGTGCTGAGTGGAAGACTGTAGTAGAACAAAGGACACAGCAAGAAAAATCTGTCTTCTCTCATTCCTGCCCTCTCTTTTCTTCTGTTTCACTCGGAGCTGTTACCACAGCATGGTTGCCTCTATTTCCCAGTCCATACACTCCAATAATGGACACCGCTGATTGCTGTTCCCTTTTGAAATCTTCCCAACTCAAGAACACACCAGACTGAGTTAGAATCTCTTAGTCTCAAATACAGTTCCCAGGAAAACTTGCACCGAGCTGGGCAGGTACTTGCTTTTCTACCAGTCACCTGTGACCAGCAACACAATCAGCCCTTCCCCTGATTTCACATCCAATCCTCAGCAAAATTAGTTTCCAGAATTGGTAGTATAGCAGAGACGGTAGATGAAACTGGATTTTCACCAGGGTGTGACATTCATGATTGCATTTCTATCTCCGCTTAACTACCATATAATTCACCAGTACACTGATGATCTTTGTACTTGGGGCTATGCTGAACCAAATGTTTTAATGAATTATTTTAAAATATTTTATAAAAACTCATGATGTCTTACAAAAATAAACCAAGGATCACATAGAAAAAGTGACATTTTCAATGCCACATGAATAGTTAATAAAAGATATTCCAATTTCAGAATATTAGTCTTAGGCTTTTATATAAATGTTTACTAGTTATTTATTTTGCACTGAGTAATTATCTCAAATGTTTTACCAACATTATCTCAGTTAATCCCATAAAACCATACAGTGAGTAATATTATTATATAAAATTTTGAGACTTCTTAAAATTAAATGACTTCAATGGGTTGGAGACAGGACTCAGAGCCAGGTCAGCCTTACCAGAAACTTCTGACAAGAAAGGGAACATATCTAAATTAAATCATTGCCACAATCAAAATGCACTGCCCAATAAAATAAAATGCAAACCACATATGTGCTTTTCTATTTTATCTTATATAAATTTTAAAAGTCCAGAAAAAACCGGTAAAATTTTAATGATATATTTTATTTAATCTAATAAAACTGAAATATTGTTTCAGCATGCATTCAAAATAAAAAATATAACATCACATTCTTTTCTTTGATCTAAATCTTTGCATACAGTGTATCTCAAATTAAAGAAGCCACATTTCAAGGGTTCAGTAGCTGCTTTTGGCTGGTAGCTACCATATTGCATATTGGTCTGAATGATTTTATTTAACTGTCCATCAAAACTATTTGAAAAGATTAATTTTGATGTGACTTTGGAAGAAACATCAATTGGACTTTATTACAAGAAGCCCTTCCCCTGATTTCACATCCAATATACACAGGCTGGGCCTTAGCAAGTCGCACTAACCTATGATCTCTTGCCTTCAACCCCTAAAGAATTATTTTCAATGCTACCAGTGGCACAATGGAAGTCACCTGAAAAACTCCAACCTAGGGCTCAGACCATTCTTTTCTCTCACAGGGAAAGAGTCCATCACAAAAGAAGCTGCCATTGAGAGTGGACTGTGTTTCGTGCCATAACAAAGGAATCAGTTCAGTATTGGCTACTTAAGACGTTTGGAGCACAAGTAGTTCAACATACCTTATTTCTGGTTCTGCTTTCACTTGATAACAAGCAGTAGATGTGTTTTGAGTCAGGTGGCTTTCTAAGTGTGGGTGTACTGTAGACCATTAGCAAGAATGTTGTAACCCATTGAGATAGAGGGGGAGGGGCCAGTGTTCAGCATATGTTGAGCATGTATCTCTGCCTCATTTCTCAGACGATGGGCAGCAATTAGCATCACCAGCTGACGATGCTTGTCCTCTTTTCAACACCATTTCTAACACTGAGAAACAACCACACATAATGAGAAGAAACAGGAAGATTGTTGAGCAGCCCACTGATACATAAGAATACAGAAGGTGAAAAGTGAGGAAAGGTAATTATATGGTCCACATCCATAAGGAATGAAAATAACCAGCTCATCAGCTCCAGGAGCTCACAGTTCTGCATTATCTGATTGCCATTAATTTCTAAAACATATAATACGTTCATGTAAATCTGGGTACTTGGTTTTATTGATGAGATAGTTGTATAAAATTGGAAACTATTCTAACACTTAAACATTTAAGAATGAAGTGCCACATCATTATTGATCTACCTTTTTGAAATATTGCATTTTCATAAGCTTCTTTCTTCTGCACACTGTTTTATAGTGAAGAGTTCAGAACAATTCACACTTAAATATATTAATACAAAATAAGATGTATTAAAATTAATGCATTTACATCACACTCATTTCTAATATCCATAATCTATTTTCTTTTATGTAGAGTAGTGCTCATTTGCAAATTCAACATGTTAATCATAAAGACATTTGTTTTCCTGACTTGTTAAGTTTGTGTCACATGCTTTTGTCACTGGTCACATTAAGGAAGAAATGAGAAGAATTTAAAACAATAGACACCACACCTGCCTAGAAAAATACACAGTTTAAATTATTTCTAAGGTAGACAACACAAACAAGATAAATCACTGCATGACTCCAGTAACTGTCAGAGTAAGTAGAAGAGAAGGAAGCATATCTAAAAGGGGATAATAAATCTGAGATAGCTGCATGTAAGAATTCTAAGCCCGAGAAATATACAGAAAATAAATTACAATAAAGAAAAAATTTGATAAAGTTGGAGGTTAAATAAAAAAAAAACCAGACAACATGAAAAGATTTTATATCAAAGAGTTTTATATCAAGATTTTATATCAAACCTCCATTCCTGTTTATTGTGGTGCTGTTCGCCGTAGTGAAGAGATGAATGAAGAAAATGTAGTCTGCATATGGAACAAAACACTATTCAGTTTTTAAGAAAGGAAAACATTCTGTCATTTGAAGCAACATGGTTGGACCTGGAGATCATACTACTAGTGAACTAGTGAACTAAGCCAAGCACAGAAAGACAAACACCATGAGATATCATTCATGTACAGAATCTCAAAATAAATAAGCTCAAAGATGCAGAGTACAGAATAGTGGTTTCCAGAAAATAGAGAGGGAGTAGAGAAAGATCAGTTAATGGATGCAAAATCATGTACAAATGCAGAGAATAAGCTCTGAGGTACCATTACATAGAAGGGTGATTACAGTCAACAATAGTCTATCATATGATTCAAAATAGCTCAAAAGAAAAGATTTTGACTCTTTTCATAACAAGGAAATAATAATTGTTTGAGATAATCAGTAAGCTAAATACCTTTCATTAATCAATGCACAAGATATAAATTTAGCAACACACTGTGCCCTATACAGATGTCCAATTACCTGTCAGTAGAACAAATTTTTCAAAAGAATTTAGGTTTTAAGACAAAAAACTTAATTTAGGTGCTAAAAACATACAGAAAAGAATGTGAATTTGAAAATAATCTTAAGATACTTGTGACATAGAAACTACTAAGCATTTTTTATAACAAACATAATAATAGAAATGGTGATGACCACCGTTCCAGGAGGCAATAGATAATATCACCATAACGATATACAGAATGGTTGAATGACTCGAGATTATGTTCACTTCATGTTTTACAGTGCAAATTGGCAAGAATCTGAGGAATCAAGAAGAATGGAGAAACAGAAGAATCAAGACCTGGTTGAGGCAAAGCAAGAGCCAATGCACAAAAGTACAAGAATGTTTTAGAAAAACATTGCCTAGTTGTGAAGAATCACAACAGGGTATGATGCTCTAAGCAAAACAAAATGATGATGTCACCCATCATTCTTTTTTATGGGAATCAGTAGAGAAGAACATAATATTGGTCGGTTCCTTGGATGGGAACAAGTGATAACGGTTCCTGTGTTCAGCCTTTGTTGAGATCAGGTGGGAGGTAGGACGGAATGAGAGAGGAAGAGCTACAGTTGGGTTAGAGGGAGGAGGAGAAGGAGCAAGAGAAAACTTCTGGCCTTCTCTATTATTTTGCTGTCCTAAAAGTCCTTTAATTTACTTGAGGTTTTAAATAGAAAATATAATCCCCAAATGACACTAGTTCTATTGTGTTTAATGCAATCTCATGTCATATTTTTAATCTATTTCCTTTTCTTCTATTTTCAGAGAGTTCTCTCTCTTGAGTCCATGGTCTAATTCAGCACATGTGACATTTATTCTTCATTGAAGGAATGTGTAAAGATGTATTCTTTGAGTAGACTTGCTTACTTGGCAAGATCTATATCAGATATTAATTTCAGAAATTTTATCTTTTTAGGCAAGGGACAAACTAAAACTTCCTCTGTGTTTAATTATGAGGATTTATAATACCCAAACATTGCTCTATATCTCTAAATCATTTGTTTATCCAAGCTACTTTTTGAGGATTTTGTACCATTTTAAGTCTGTGCTTTGCTTTCTGCTCCAGTTGTGAAGTACCCCACATCTACTAGTTTAAAAACAATCATTGCTCTAGATCACAAATCTGCAACTTGGGCAGGACATTATGGGAAGGCTGGCCTTGCACCATACAGATCAGTTAAGGTGGCTAAACTGTAGCTTATTATTTTCTTATTCCCTTTAATGATTTGATCAGTGTTCTTTTCTTACTTCTGGGAATCTGGGCAACTTTGTTGAAGATAACAATATATAATATAGCAACCACTGTTAATCTCTATCATTTGGTCTGAAACCCTGTATCATTTTTAATGTCCTTGCTTTGTGTTGTTTGTATTGTGCTATTGTTCTTTTTATTGTACTATTTTCTTTAAAATAAAAAAGTATCTTCTTCCAAGATGACTCATTCATCTGACTGGCAAGCTGAGTTTGGCTCTGATGGACACTTGGAACCAGGGGTCCTAATTCTTCTTGAGGATCTCTCCATGTGGGCCTCTCTGTGAGCTGTTTGAACTCCTTATAGTATTTGGTTTCCAAGAGTGGGTGTTCCAAGACAGCCAGACAGACCTATCACTTTTTATGTCCTAAGTATGAAGGTGATAGAACAGCCATAGTCACAAGTCAGCCTACCCTCTATGGAGGAACCAGAAATGCTCATTTCAATGTCAGGAATGTCAAAATCACATGATTAGAATTATCACAAGATAAGAAAACTTAGGTGGAATGGGAGAGACTGTTGTACCCAAAAATACCACAACCTCACATCCAAAACTCAACCAGTTCTGCGGCTGGGGATTTAGCTCAGCGGCACAGCACCTGCCTGGCAAGTGCAAGGTCGTGAGTTCAATTTCCAGTACCAGAAAAAAGAAAAAAACTCAACCAATTCTAAGTGAAGACAAATTTCTGGTTCTCTATCCTACTCCTTTTGCCCCTGACCAAATTGCATTACTAAAGAACCCAAAAGTTGTCCTTGAGAGTGTTGGCTTTGTAGAGGTAACCATGTGGAGAGGGTTGAGCAACAGAAGGCCTCTGCCTCCTAGACCTACTAAATCAGTTAGCTCTCAAGTAAAATGCTGTGTACGTCTAAAATTTCACTTGGCACATCTGCTACAAATACAAATACTTTTCCCTGATTGGCTATTCATGACAGTTAGTCATAGCCCCCATATTCTTCCCACTAGAGGCAACTTCTGTAGCAAATCTGGAGAAAAAGGTACATGTAGCTTGCAAATCCAGATTACAATTAAACAACACACAACTTCAAAGGTACAGAAAACAGCATATGTTGGGTTAGATATTTGTGAGAGTCACCCTAAAGGACTGTGTATTCCAAGGATAAACTGAAGAAGTACTTGATGTTGATAGAGTCCTGATTCAAACCTAAGGGCCCATGTGCAGAGTGAAACAGTTTGAATTCTCAGGTAAAGTTTCTAAGACAATGTTGCTGACTACCTGTGTGATCTTAGGAAAGTCATTTAATTGCTTTGAGCCTCAGTTTTCTTGTCCAGTAAGCAGAAATAAAAATACCTATTTTCACAGGTTGTGTAAGAATTACATAAAATAAAGTAAGAAAAGCCCTTATACACAGCAGGCTCTAAAGAAAGAATTCTCTTTCCCTTTTTTTCTGATTCACTATACATCAGAGCATTTAATTTTGCAGACTCTCAATTACATTTTAGTCTCAGAAGAATACTGGTATGGTTTGTGTATGGATGCCTCCCCATCTCAAATTCTCATGCAGTCATGGGATGGGCTTCTAGAGTTTTTGATTGATTTATGATCCAATGATGGGATTATGGGTGTGAATGCTACATCCACCCTGGGGAAGGTACCCTGCCTATAATGTAAGGGAGGGAAATAGGCTTGCCCTCTGCAACTTTTCCATTTTTCCTCTTGTTGCTTTTGCTGTTTTCTGCCACTATGAACTATTGCCCTCTGCATGTGCCACTCTGCCTTGGAGCCAGCCAAGTATGGACTGAAACCTTCACAAACTGTGAGCTAAATAAACCTTTCCTTCCTTAATTCTGGGGGTTAGGTATTTTGTCCCAGCAATGAGAGAAAAGTAACTGAGACAACTGGTAAATAACGCAATTTGGGCATGAGGGAGAATTAAATTCTTTGTTCACCTAAAAGACTATGGAGAACATTGTTATACTCAAGATGAAACCACCAGAGAAATGTCCATTAAGCTTTTCAAGTGCAACTTATTTTTTGTGAGCTTATACTATGGGCCTTTTCTGTGTCACTGCACCACTACTCTTTGATGATGAAATCAGCAAACAGAGGAATGTTGGAAGCTTTCACGCAGCTTCAAGCCCTGAGCCCAATGTAAGAAAAGCAGCAGTTTTATAATATTTGCCAAAACAGCCTGGAGACACTTGCTGCACAGAATTTAAAACCCCGGCAAATAATAGAAGCTAATGTCAGCTTTAGATGACAGCTCACTGAGTCCAGACTCTGCGTAGAATCCCAGTTCAGGCCACATCCTTAGTCTTTAGCGTCCTGGAGAAGAATCCCTTGGTGACATTCAGATGCCCACTATTCACTGTCATTTATTCTGTGATCATGAGGTCTCCTTCAATCTATTTCAGCATGGGCAAGTTTTCTGTGGCTTTGAAGACTATGGATTTGTGGTTTGGGGGTCTTCTAGATCATTCCATTATTATTTCAGTTATTTTCTATTTAAGTAATTTTAGATTGGCAGCTGGCCCAAGAAGCCATTACCTACCTTATCAGAATCAATTAACATTCTATTAGCAAAAATTAAGCCCAAGCAAAGAGAAAAGAGTGAGTCAAACTAATCTGAAAAGAGACACAGTTTCCTCATCTGTGAAATGTATTCTCTTTCACAAGATTGATAGAATGGCCAGATGAGATAGTATTTTTTAAAGCACTTTATAAATTGTACAAAGGCAAGGAGCTAGGAAGTGAGTCAAACTCATTACACTGAGCAACTCTGAGAAGTAAACATAGAGTACAAGGACAGGAATGCTAATAGGAAGCCCTCATAGAAAAGCATTCAGACAGCTATTAAACCAGGGTCTTCATACTGAGCCCCGTCCTTCCTCGGCACTTTTCTTAAATTTTGAGACAAGGAATCACTTGCTCAGTAAGTTGTCCAGTTAGGGCTGGAAGTTTTGGTCTTCCTGCCTCAGTCCCCCTGTATGCTGGGATTACAGATATACATATAGCCAGCAAGTATATTTTAAAAATATTCAACATTACTAATCATCAAAGAGACGCAAATGAAAACCCTAAAGCCATATGAACACACTCAACTTACAATGGCTTCTATCAAAGACCTAACTTAGAATAGCTTCTGTCAAAAGACAGGGTGCAGAAAATGGGAAATTCTTATATATTATTGGTGGGAATATAAATCAGTACAGTCATTGTGGAAAACACTATGGAGCTTCCTCATAAAACTAGAAATAGAGCAGCTATGTGATCCAGCAATCCTGCTACTGGGTACATACCCAAAAGAAATGAAATTAGTATACTGAAGAGACATCTGCAGCCACATTTATTGAAAAACTATTCCCAATAACCAAGATATGGAGTCAACCTAGAGGCCATTCAATGAATAAAGAAAAGGTAATGTATAGACACAATGGAATATTATCCAGCCATAAAAAAATGAAATACTGTCATTTACATCATGGATGGAACTGGAGTTTCTGCTGTTAAATTAAATAAGTCAAACACAGAAAGACAAATAAAAGTTCTCACTTATGTATGGAAGAGAAAACATTGATCTCAAAAATACTGATGCAATCGTTGTTACCAGAGCCTGGGAAGATTAAGGGGATGGTAGAGATGGAGAGAACACGATTAGTAGGTACACGTGTGCAGCTGGATAAGAGAAATAACTCTTGTCTCTTACCTCATAAACATTCTAAAGCACAATAGA
>NW_004955416.1:4565464-4601940 GCF_000276665.1 Chinchilla lanigera | reverse complement strand
CATACATTTACTATACATTAATTAAAAACAAAAATGAAAACAAACAAACAAACAAAAAAAAGCAAAAATGTTTTCACAAAGTTTAGGCCCCTGCAAGTCAGCTGAGGTAATCTCAGGTCCAGGATCCAGGAGAGGAGGGCGACTGTGGAAGCACATGGGTCTGGGATGGAGGATTGAACAGAAACACAAGATTCTGCTTGTCTGGTGTGGTGGTTCACACAGTCCCAGGATTCGGGAGATTGAGGCAGGAAGACCACAAGTTCAAGCCTTACCTGGGCAATGTATTGAGCAAGTGATTTCCTCTTTCAAAATTGAAGAAAAGGGCTGGAGGGGTGTAGCTCAGTGTGAAGATCCTGGTTCAATCCCCCTAATACTGGATTTTTAAAAACCAGACAACCAAAAAAGGTACAGCTGCCCATTCAGCATAGGAAGCTTGAGGAGCTTTCAATACATGTCTGTGGTATTTACATATTTATACCCAAGACACTGGTTTTTTTTAGTGAAAGGGAAAAAAACCTTTAAATTTCCCAGGGAAAAATAATCCTGAAGAAAGTAGTATAATTTGACAATGTGTCTTCTGACTCTAGCCTCACTAGTCCACTGGCCTGGCTCTCCGCACATGCTCGGTGCTCCAGCTTTCCAGCAGGTGCCTAGCACCCCAACCCAGGGCTCCCTGAGAAGTGCTGCTGCCCTAGATATTCAAATAATCATTTAGCATGCCTTGACATCAGCTCTTCAACCCCTCAAAATGTACCTATACTGGTTCCTCCCTTTGGACATATGGGCCCTCTGTTTTTCACCATGCTCCCTGGTTGCACAACAGTAAGAGTCAGTTATGGCTGACACACTATTTCTCCTAAATAACAACCTTGCTGGGGGAAGGGGATTTTTAATGCCATTAGTCAAAAAATGTGGACCCCATCCCATTCAACCCAGCTATCCCCCTCCTGGGTATTTTCCCAGAAGATCTGAAAACATCATATCACAGTGAAATATGTGCACCTATGTTCATAGCAGCACAATTTGCAATTGCTAAAATGTGGAAGCAACCCAAATGTCCATCCACCAAAGATTGGATAAGAAAATTGTGGTACTTTTATATAATGGAATATTACTCAGCTATAAAGAAAGATAAACTCAAGGCTTTTATAGGTAAATGGTCACAACTAGAGACCATACTCATAAGTGAAATAAATCAGACCTGCATGTGCAAGTACTGCATTGTTTCACTAGTGTAAAACCTGAAAGAGTTAATTTAAACTAGGAGGTATGATAGACATTGTGAAATGATAGGAAAGCACTCAAGGGTAAAGGGCAACTGGGATGTGGGAAAAGAGAAGGGAAAGAAGCAGAAATTTTGTATGTATGTATATACACGATAGTTAACATTGTTGTTCTACTGTCTTCTATTTCTTTGCTGAAAGAAACTGTCAATGAGTCTTTGGTTGATCAATATTGCATGTCTCTATCTGTTTTCATGAGAAACCACTTTGAAGATATCAATATGTAATACCACAAGCATTGTTAATTTCCTACCACTTTGTTTGTACTGTTCTTTTGCTATTTTGTAAAATGTTGTCTGTCTGTTAATGTTTTCCTCCTTTTATTTTTAAGAGAAAAAAAAAGAAAAAAAAATGTGGACCCCAATGTAAAGCCAATGGAAAGGACCCTCTGTTCATATTTCAGGACATCCTTCACATCACCTTACCTGGTGGGTACCACCTCTCACTGCTCATTGGGCACCGCACAGAAAGAGGTAAGTGGATGAGTCAGCTCCAGCAGGGAGTGTTTTCTGGTGATGGGATAAGGCTTACTGGAGTAGTCAGTTATTTGGAAGCCAAGACACATGCGAAACACTTTGGGGAAATGGTATATAATTCATCAGTTGTTATGATTTTCCTAAAGAGTGCAGTTAATGGTCTGAGATGGTGCATACGATTACCATAATATTAATTTATTCGACAAATATTTATCAAGCGTTTGTCATATGCTGGGCACAGCGCCGGTCTGAAATACACCGTGAACAAAAGTCACAGATCTAAACATCCACATAGATCATTTGAGACTGTGATGGCTGTTCGGAAGTCAGATGCAGGGTATTAGAAGAGACACTAACAGCAACACGCAGGTCGGCCTGGGAGTTAAGAAGGGACTTTGAGGTTGTACCCTGGAGGATAAACAGAAAGTAAAAAGAGAGAGGAAAGAACATTTACAGAACATTTACAGAAAAGACTGGCATTGTCTGGGAGCTGAAATGAAGGCCCCTGTGCCTGTCACCCAGAGACCCAGGGAAAGATTAGGGCAAGAAGAGCTAGAAGGGTAAGTGGTGGGTAGGTTAAGAGTTCTGGTGTCTATATAAATACAATAGAAAATCATGGGGAAAGGGGAATGGACAAAGTTATTCAATTAGGGAAATAAGATGGTATTTAAATTTCAAAAATCATTCTGCCTCTTGAGATAGAATCATAGCAGAGGCATGAGAATTCATTTTGTCTTTTCTGATTTTTTTTTTTTTTTTGAGACAGGGTTTCACTATGCAGTTCAGGCTGGCATTGAGTTCACTTTGTAGCCCAGGGTGGTCTCGAACTCATAATGATCCTCCTGCTTCAGCTCCCCAAGTCTGGGATTGCAGGTGTGTGCCACCACGCCCAGCAAGAGAATTCAGGAAGGCAGGCAAGAGAGAAAGTTAGGACTAGAATGAGAAAGCATGGAGATTTAAGGTACATATTTATAAAGAGATTCTAAAAGATTTGATGATGAATTGAAACAAGAGTTTTGTAGGACAGAATGAGTACCAGGAATTATGTCACATTTCAGACAGAAGTACCTAAGCAAAGGGAGTTACAACTATAGTTTGAATGTAACCCCCGACACAGCAATGTTTGGAGGTGTGGCCTAATAAGTAATTAAGTCATGAAGGGTCTGCCTGCACTGAGAGATTAATATCATGATATCAAGAGGATGCTGGCTGTCTCAGTGGGTTGTTATAAAAGAGAGTTTGAGCCCTCTTTTCCCTCTATCTTCATGTTTTCTGGCCCTCCTGCCTTCTGCTATTTATGATGCTGCACAAAGGTCCTCTTCCCATACCTGTGCCATGCTGTTAGATTACCCAGCCTCCAGAACTCTGAGTCAAATAAATGTCTATACATTATAAATTACCCAAGCTCAGGTACTGCATTACATCAGCAGAAAATTGACTGTGACAGGTAGGTACTACTAATGAAGATGAGCAGGCTCTCACAAATTTATGGGATTTCAAGAAGCATAAAATTCACAAAGTACAGGCGGTGTGATATAGGCTTCATATTCTAATAGTCAATAAAACTGCATTGCCAATCACTATCATCATTATAGTGTGTCTGTCTGTCTATAGGCAACGCTGTTTTTATGCTTTGTAAAGAGGCAGCCACGGTCTTGAAAAGGAAATTTGCAAACAAATACATACCTAAAATAATGAAGAATGATCACTGACTAGTACAGATGCTGCTGGGGAGTCTTTCTGATGCAAATATATACCTAAGTTAGCTCTGCGTTCACCTCACGAATAAAAAAGCAAGGTTTAGAAAAGAAACACTGCCACCACAAGCTACAGATTCCATTGTTTCTAGAGAAAAATTCATTTACATCAAATATCTGAAGCTGTCAGTGCACACAAATGCTTCTTGAAAGCATTTGTTTGGAGCTAATACTATACTTTCTATTTATATTCTAATAACTCATCCACCCCCTTATGATTCTTTGTGAACTTGCTCAAGTTTTAGCTCTCCTATACTTTTATTTTTGTTCTCCTGAGAAACACTTGTAATCTGTACAGACTTGTTCCAGCAGCAAAGAAACAGATCATTAAAAGAAGAATGAAATGGCATATGATGACATGCCTCCTGCATTTTTTGGTGGGGAATCTGTTCCCACAGTCATGTAAAAATAGAAAGGCCAAATGCCATGATGTTATGGATCACACTAGATCGGTGAGGGTCAGAAAACACAGGTCTACTACATCTTTCCAAGCAGATGAATTCCAAAACTGGATGGAACCTGGTAGCTCTAATTTTTCAATTGTTTTCAGTGAAAAAAGTCTTTTTGTTACCTGCCTCTGGAGCAATAAATGGCCTTCAAAATGATGTCTAATGCAGACAGTGGACACTGAGCTGTTGTTAAATAAATAAATAAATAAATAACAATAGTTTAGTAAGTACACAACTAATAACAGTCCAATCTGAAGTAATCCAGCAGACTGACAGTCACTGGCTTCTTGAAGTTCTCATGATAAGTCTAGAAGAAAATACACAAAATCTTCATGGAAAAAAGAATCTATATCACAAATAAATCAAGAGTGTGAAGACTGGTAAGAATAGAAGGCATATAAGAAAATATACAGAAGATTTCACATTTTCACAGATGAAATACAGGAAGGATGAAGCAGTAGCTAAAGAGATTGATTTTCTACAGGGAGTGGAAGGAAAAGTGCTAGAAAAAATGAGAGATGAGAGTGAGGAACCAGGAGACTGAGTCACGCTTTTTGGGTGAACTATTCTGTACATTTCTGGCTTTCAGAACATAGTATTATTTTACATTCAAAAAAGATAAATAATTAAAAGTAGTCAGAATGTGGGACTAACCTGACAGGAAATATGAACTATAGAAATAAACCTAACTGTACAATTGTAATTCAAATTAAAATACAACCACACTGAAGGGGCAAGGAAGATAAGGTAAGAACTAACCTATGTGACCAAGGAAAACAGCATCACATCTGCATATTCTCAGGCTAAAATCAAAATAACTGGACAAATGCATTTGAGTTAGTGAATATTTTCCATAAGGATAGTGATAAGCAATTCTAAAAGCACCTTACTCATGTACTAAAAAATAAACAAATAATAAATGCTTTGAAGAAAGCTAGGTTTTGCATGCGTAGAAAAGTTGCAAATAAGAAAAGGGAAAAGGAAGAATAAGCCCTGTGATGTTGAATTTAAATTACAGCTATCTATATGATCAGGGTTTTTATATTACATATATACATAGATATAAAAATAGAGATGTTGGACATGCATTGACTTGTGCGTGCACACACACACACACACACACACACACACACACACAATTTCTACTTACATCCCTTGAGAGACCTTAGAAAGAATTGCTACCAAGCACACTTGACACCAAAGCACACTTGAGACCATTCTTCAATAAAGAGAATCTAGTCTCATCAAGAAGTAGATGAACAGAAAAAGCACAAAATTACTCTGGAGGAGAAATGGTGATAGAAAATAATGAAATGCTCAAAAATGGATGCAGCTGTGTGAAGGGAGAACCGCAGCCAATGGGAAGGAGCTCCTGATGGCCAAAGTTGAAACAATTGAGCAAAAAAATAATAACACTGGATTAAAAAACTATAAAAAATATGTATCTGAAAGTCTATACTGATATACTCAAGTTATTATGTAAGTAAATAATACAGATAAAGCATAACTCTGCCCCCCAGAAGAATTTTAATTAATACATGTGACCAGAACAAGAGAAATACAAAATTCCTATTAGGAAAGCACTGCAGTAATAACTATCATAGGTAAGACCTATGCATGGATGTTAACATCATTATACAATAAATCTTTGGAGGAAAAGGACATTTGCATACCCTCAAAGTTTCTCTACCAAAACAGTTAACAGTTACAGCTGAAAGATGCTAACTTTATAATACACAAACCCAGCCTAACCAAAATATTGAGGTTGGCATCATCAGTAACAAGATACATGGATATCAAATATCACTGAAAGGATCATTGATAAGGGTGTAATTTCAGGTGGTTCTTTGGAAAACATAGAACCTCAGTCTCACTATGAAATAACAAGCAAACCAAGATGTGAGGTCTGCTGCAAGATAACTTACTAGTTCTCTTCAATCATGTCAAAGTCATAGAAGATGACAAAAGACTGAGGGACCAATCACACTGGAGAAAGACTCAGGAGGTGTAACAATAAACCCGCTATGAAATCTTGGATTTGGTGCTCATTTGGAAAAAGGACATTAGTGGCACAATTAATAAAATCTAAAATGTCTCTAGTTTAATTAATAATATTTTACTGATGTGAACTTCCTAATTTTGATGCTGGTACTAATATTATGTAATATGATTATGGGAAGTTGGATGATGTTGGGATGATTATGGGAAGCTGGATATAAGAACTCTTTATATTCCTTTTACTAACTGCTTTGTAAATTTAAAATTATTTCCAAAAAAATTTTAATGAAGAGTCAAAATTGAATATGAAGTCCCTAGATTTTGATTTTTGAAGAGAAAACAGTGTGGCAGAAATACAAAACTTTACTTCTGATAGATCCAACTGAAATTGTTGTGCTGATTCAGCTGTAGAATATCACTTCATCATTTTTTAAAATTTATTAAAAGTTCATTTAAGGATAACTTAGTATTGGGGCTACATCCTTACCTGGATTTGATGCCCCAAATTCTTTCTATAACTTGCTAGTTTCATCCCTTGGTTCCTACTACAATGTAAGAAACAAGATGCTATTTCAAGGATGCACAAGATTTCTTTTCAAGCAGAGTACCAGACTGCTTCATGGGATAAAGGCCTTGACTTTGCTCCAGGTGTTATTGTCATGAGCAAACAAGGAGTGTAGAACTTGTAAGCAAAATCCTTGGATAAAAAAAAGCAAGTTAGAGCTTTCATCTCATAGATCATTGTTTCTCTCCAAGGGGTCTTAGAGTTTCAAGATACATGTTGCCCACAGGGGCAACCATATATTTAATGAGTAATATTCATAAGCTCTGTGGTAGAGTCATGTTTTCACAGGGTGACTGCATCAGTCCTACAGTGAGAACCATGCTTTACCCAATAGCCATTTATTATTTGATACATGTGGAGAAAACCTCATAATATAAGCAAATTCTACACTTGGTAACTCATACATTCCCAAGATATTAAGGAAAGACATACATAAACAGGTAGAAAAGAGAGAGAGGACACAATCCCATGCAGCTGTTCTTAGATCTTTAATCATGATATAAGAAATAAAAAGGTATAGGAAATAACATGCAAGACCAAGTTTTCCCGGAAATGTGGGTAGAAAACAAATTGGAATGTGGTAGCTATGCACAATGCTTGTAAACACTTTCTTGTTCTCTAAGAGATTTCTATGTTCTGAAATCTTCCTGCCATAATTAAATAGCTGATAATTAAGTGACTTTAGTAAAGAATAAGATTTTCGGTTCATACCTGTCAAAAAATCTTAAAGGGATAAGACAATGTCTTCAAAGCAGTCAAGAATAAATGACTAAAGGCAAACTTTATTCCCAAAGTTGACCACCAGAGATAAGAAAAACCCAAGAGTACTACATTCTCTTACTTAAAATGTCTGTTGTTTTCTTTTTTTAAAAAATTATCTGATTAGGTGGGGAAAAATAAGATGGGAGAGTAACAATAATAAATTAATATTTCTTGAGTTTTTATTAAATACTAATCATTTTTCTAAACACTGTAGTATCAATTCACTGAGGCACCAAATAACTAAAGATAGGTGTTTACATCATTCCCATTTTTCTGATGAGTAAATTAGGAATTATGAAAACCTGGATACGAAAGTGAGGTGCTTATATTGAAGAGAGTCATAATTCTTCCTGAAAGTGGGACTGTTGTCAGCAGAGTAAGTTGAGTAGTGTTTAGTATTTTAACATAGAATGTTTCCAAATGCATGTGCTTGTTGTGGAGCGATGCTAAAGATTCTAGGATCCACTAGCACATCCATGATTATTGAAGAACTCACGTCAGTTGTACTGCACTCCTTTCATCTCAGGCCTTACTTCCAAGTTAACATACGAACTAGATAGAGAAGGAAGTACTATAGGAAAAAGGATAGACAGTTGCAATGAATAGGTCAGAGCTATGCATAATACCAACTATCAAATTTGTTTGATAGTTGACTCAAAGGAGTCCCTACAGCTATGTGTCATGAAGTACAATTTCATATATACTAATTTACTACACATTTACATTTTAAATTTCTTTTCTTTATTTACCTTTATTAGTACATGTTTGCAGTACATAATGATCTCATTCACTGCAAGGCATTGGTACACTTACATAACATATTTCAATTCCCTTTTTTTTCCTGTTCTTTTACCCATTTTTATTTTTCCAGACTCAGATTCATTTATGTATCTTATAAAACCACATGAAGTTAATTATCATATATACAGATTGAAAAGCAGAATAACAGACCAAAGAACATATAAAACATGTAAGACAACGGCACTAAGTCAAGGTGCAATTTAATATACATTGTCCAGGCCAGATTACAATACCTTTTCTCTTTCTGTATTTTCTATTATCTTTTATTTCATATTTTATTTATATTGTTTTTCATATAAGAGAAATTATGTGATATTTAAGCTCGTGTATCTGAGTTACTTCACTTAACATTAACATAGTCTCAAGGTGTATCCATTTTCCTGCAGAAGACACAAAAGTATTTCTTTATGGCAGAGTATCACTTCACTGTGTACATGTACCACATCTTTTTCATCCATTCATCTGATGATGGACATAGAGGCTGTTTCCAAGATATAGCTGGTACTAATTACACTCCTGTACATGTGTATACATACATCACTGTGGTATAATGTCTTCAACTCTTCTGGAAAGACACCTAGAAAGGAACTAGCTGGGTCAAACGGAATTCCTACTTTTAGTTCTTTTTAACAATCTCTATACTGTTTTCCATCGTGATTGTATCAGTTTACAGCCCCACCAACGATGGGAAAGGGTTTCTTTCTTCCAACTGCCTTACCTGCATTTTCTATTGAGCAATTTCTTGATGGTAGCAATTCCTTCTGGAGTGAGATGGAATCTCAACATTGTTTTAATTTACATTTCTTTTTCTTTTTTATCTTTTTGAGACAGGGTCTCACTATGCAGTTCAGGCTCGTTTTGAGCTCACTTTGTAGCCCAGGCTGGCCTTAAACTTACAATGATCCTCCTGCCTCAGCCTCCCAAGTGCTGGAATTACAGGTGTGTGCCAGCACAGCTGGCCTACGTTTCTTAAATATACCAATAACATGGTTTATAGAACTGGAAAAACCAACTCTAAAATTCATATGAAACTGGAAGAGACCTAGAATAGCAAAAGCAATTCTGGGCCACAAGTTAAGGCAGGGGGCATCACAAACTGCACTTCAAGTTATAGTATAAAATGACAATAAAAAAACCAGCATGGTAATGTCACTAAAAAGCAGATTTGTGGATCAGTGGAACAAAATAGAAGATACAGAAACAATTCCAGGCACATTCACATATGTTATCTTTGTCAATGGGGCTAAATCTCTCTGCTGGAGGAAAGATAGCCTCTTTAACAAATGGTGCTAGGAAAACTGACTCCATATTCCAAAGGTTGAAACTAGACCCATATCACTCACATTACACTAAACTAAAATCAAAATGGATCAAAAAATCTATACATTAGAACAGAAATACTTAATCTACTGAAAAACAAAATGGATAAAACAGTTGAAGGCATAGATACAGGCAAAGACTTTCTGAACAAAACTTCAGTTGAACTAGAAAAAATACCAAGAATCAACAAAGGAAATCACACCAAATTAAAAAGCTTCTGCACAGCAATGGAAAACACTAACAGAGGGAAGGAACAACCAAAAAAGCGGGAAAAACATTTTTGCGGGCTATTCTTCAGAAAAAGGACTACTCTCTAGAATATACTTATATATAAAGAATTAAAAGGAATTGGACCCCTAGAATTTAAATATCCAATCAATAAATGAGCATCTGAAATGAATGTACACTTCTCAGATGAAGACATAAGGATGGTCAATAAATATCTCTTTTACATTTCTGAATCCATCTTTTTCTTATGATATGAAGAAATAAAAGATACAAACATAGTAAATATAACAATTAAAAATTTGTAATGGTTTTATAGTGACAGGAGGAATACTTGTTGTCCTAATCACTGGGTAGAAAGGATTGTAGATACCAAAGCAAAGAGAATGAATGAGCCAGACCAGTGAGGAATTGAAAATGGTGGTAAAACTAGAGCTAGGTACAGGAAAGCTTGGTGAACCTGGGTGATCTATGCAGGAGACTGCGCCTCAGGGGTTAATAGGTTGCAAAAGGAGTATTTATTTATATGTCTACAATGTATGTGTGGGCAAAAAGGAGAAACCATCAAAGAATTTTTGAAAAAATGCTGCCATATTTTAGTTTAATAAATATGAGGTTCTGACATGAAGGACAGATTAAAGGGATTGAAGCATGGAGCTGGGTAGAGTTCACCCTAACTAGAAATGGGGGGATACTTTTTGAGAGACTGAAGTGAACACACACTCATGTAGTCATGATGAATATTGGATGTTGTAAACTTTGGGGGGAAACTAAAACAAAAACTATGGAGCAGACTGAGAAAGAAAAGGAGTCAGAGGAGGAGAGAAAATGCTCAAACAGAGGGGGAGGAGAAGCGAGTGAGCATGAGGTTCAGATTTTAGCATTCACAGAGAAACATTGGATGATACCTTGGTTCACACAACATAAGAGCTATGATCCTACAAGTAGTGGTGCTATAAAAAGGCTATATCCTTACTGAAAAGATAGACTAGAAGGAAAACTTCACTTATACCATCACAGGAAATGACAGTTACTAGTGTCCCTAGCCTTGTCTTAGGTGACAAAATAGTGCCCTGTGAGAATTGTAAGCCTCAGAACTAGCCTGATAAGGGTTTTAGGATTTTTAACTGACTTTATTCAGGAGCTATTTTGGGTTCACAACAAAATTGTGCAGAAGGGGCAGAAACTTTCCCATGTTGTGCTTGTCCCTACTACATGCACAGTTTGTCCCACCTTCAACATTCTCCAGCAGGGAGGCACGCTTGTTAAAGCTGAAAACCTTTCCACTGTTGCATCATGGCCACTAAGAGATCATAGTTCATCT
Source organism: Chinchilla lanigera (assembly GCF_000276665.1). Taxonomy (NCBI): domain Eukaryota; kingdom Metazoa; phylum Chordata; class Mammalia; order Rodentia; family Chinchillidae; genus Chinchilla; species Chinchilla lanigera. The sequence goes on along the minus strand of NW_004955416.1, from coordinate 4,590,980 downwards.
TAAGGTTCACTGGTGGTATGGTACCGTCTGTGGAACTGGACAAATATAGATTGATACATACCTACCACTTCAGTGCCATACAGGAAAGTTTCACTGCCTACAAATCATCTGTGCTCTAACTGTTCATTCCTTACACCCCCAAGCCCCTCATCATTATTCCTTTTTTATTATCTCTGTACTTTAGCCTTTTCCAAAATTTCACGTAATAGGATTCATAAAGTGTATAGTCTGTTCATGTTGGCTTCTTTCACTCAGTAATATGCATTCAATCCCTTCTACATATTTTCAGGCTTGATAGTTCATTTCTTTTTGAAGCTGAATAATTCTCACTATCGGTGTGTACCAATGTTTATCTGTGCACCTGCTGAAGAACATTTTAGTTGTTTCCAGGTCTGGGCAATTATGAATAAAGCTACTATAAAAGTAGTATATCTAAATAAAAATTAAAATATAGTCCTTGGAACTAAAATCAAGGTTTAAACAGCATATAAGTAAACAATAGTATCAACAAAGTTGAAGAGAAGCATGGTGAATTACAAGAAAGATCAGACAAAATGACCCCAAATGCCACACAGAGGACTTCAGAGAGAGAAAAATGAAGAGACATGGGCACGTGGAAGCTAGAATGAGATGTCTAAAAATGCTAGGAGAAAAAGACGATTGTGGGAGAAGGAGTATTTAAAGAAATGAAGGTTAAATATTTTTCCAGAGCTGATAAAAGACATAAACACCCAGATTCAGGAAGCACAAGACATAAGGGGACTGGAAGATGAGGAGCTAGTCTGAGAAGCTTAACCATAGGAATAGAAGCTACATAGAAATATGGTACTATTGAAAGACTTTCTCAGTGATAAATCCAGATCCCACTCCTGCCTCGGCCACTTGTCAGAAATGTAACAGTCTTATTCTCAGTTTCTTACCTCAGTTTCTGAAAAAGTACAGCTTTGTAGGGATTTTAGAAATATGATCAAAGTATAAAAAACTCTACACCTAATAGAAGGTCAATTAACAGAAGTGATTGTGCTCTTCTACCTTTAACATCTAAAGGAATGCTAAAATTACATCTCCTATTGTTAAGTCTGAGTCCCCATTGGGTCCATGCTTATCATTCACCATATTAAAAAATAGGGCTGGGGATAATTACTAATGCAGTTTGTTCCTCTAATTGTACCATCCCTCCAGATGCTGTCTAGAGCTTTCAAGATGCTAAGATGTCCTATAATTTTTTCCTTGTTCTCATTGTCTCTGTTTTTAAGCTATTAGTGTGACTAGATGGATGTACTGGATATCCATTCATAACTGAATATAGATAGATAGATAGATAGATAGATAAAGAGAGATGATTTACTGGCATGAATATATATTTACCTACATACTGTATATAGTTATAGCTATTATTTTAACTTGAAAGCCTGTGGAAGCTTCATTTGTAAGAAACTGTATAGATGAAATCCTAAAGAAGAATAGCGCAAAATATATATAAATATACAAATAAAGAGCAAAATTAAAGAGAAACAAATAGAAAGTCAGGAGTTCAAATACATTTCTAAATTACATATTTCACTGCTTCAAAAATGTTTTAATGTATGTGCTAATTTGCTTTGTATAAATGATTAGTTTATCTTCAATTGTTGAAAAGAACATTTTATGTTATTGTCTGTTTGTTTCTACTTTGTAATAATCTTTTGGTTTATGTCTTGTACTCTGAGTAACTATTTTGAAAATAATGATACAGTGTATTAATTATTGTTGCTCTCTTATTAATTTGCTTGAAATTTTGCTTTATTTTTTCATGAAATAAAAAAAGAATGGCATCTATTTTGAATTTGGTTATGACAGTATTTGAGAAAGTTCATGTTTCACATACAGCGTAAACATTTTAGTGAATTCTAATGACTGCATTTAGAAGTACGGAAGCATCTGTGAGGTCACAGTGGCTGTTTTATTATGAGGACAAAGAGATCCAGAGAAGCTCAGCCACTTGTTAGGATGCACAGCTGGGAACCCAATTCCAGCTTTCTAGAGTGTAAGTGGAAGTGAGCACATAGATGACCCCACTGTGTTTATGTACAGAGAAACCTGAAGATAGCGTGGCCTGGCAGTGTGCTCAACTTCACAAAGCTAGAGGGGCAGCAGGGCTTGGATTAGACCCTCTCCTCATCACATTCATTAGCAGCATCTTATAGCAACAGCTTCCTTACCCTTCTTGCTTGATAGGAAAAGTCCATTTTGCAGATAATGACACCAAGCACCTAGTACAGTGATTGACAGTTAGTAATGACTGTGAGCTGAGTCTAAGAAGGAAGCGATCAATGTTACATCACAAATGAAGAACACAGACAAAGCTGGAATGAGAAACCAAGGATTTATGACCTTCACGCCATGAAGACAATTCACTTGAATAATTAAAACAATAAGCAATTTATATAAGGAAGAGGAGATTCTCATACGTAAGCTGCTGTTGTGGCTCTAGTAGTTCCCAGTATCTTTCCCCTCTTCTTCGATCAGACTTCAGCTAAACTTGCTTTCTAAACTTGATCCCGTATAATTGCTTGAGGAACTTCACTCTCCTGAAAGCAAGAATTACACCAAATGCTAACTGGGTGTACTGCACAATCTCATAGCATGTCATTGTTTATTTCCTTAACAACCTTTTGAATTGCCTATGCATTTTTACCATCATCGTTTGATAGTAACAGGAAGTCACATAAAATTCTTTTGTTCCATTGTTTGCTATTTGAAATTCCATTGTTTTGCTATTGTCTTAAAAGCGGTACCTGATCTCTGATGATGTGCTCTGAGAATGTTTTGACATTGTGATTTAGCGTGGCAATGTGGTCTCAGCACTCTTTCAGTGACATTGTCTTACCACGGTCTTGACACTGTAAAATGGTCTCTCTAGACTTCCATTTCACCATCGCCTTGACATTGTAATGTGGTCTCTATAGATTTGCATTGAAATTTGTTTTGTCATTGTCTTGATATCATAATGTCCTCTCCATGGACTTCTCTTCACATATATCATCCTCTCCCAAGACTTGTGTATCAGTCCCATTACAAGAGCAATGTACCCTGCTAACTTCCCATTTGGGGAAACTGGGTTCTACTTAACAGCAAGGATCACATCTCATCAATAACTATTTTCAGACTCTTTTATCTGAACTCTTCCCAAATCTCACGCCTAATGCAAGGTTTTTGCCAAAAAGTAAAATGGACAAATCCCCATTAGGTAAAATCTACCTGCACATTTTTTCATTTTTAATATTAAACTTATTCACTTTATAAGCATTAAACTGGAGCAGAACGTGAGGAAGTTTGCATGTCTCTAACTCATAATAGGGAACTGTTAGGTTTCATAAAGTTGTTCTAACCTACTACAGTAATACAGCCAAGTATATCTGGAAAATATCTTGATAACTTCTCTACTCATAAAATACCTGTGTAACTTCTGTTCCCTTTTTAATTCTATCACTACTAATGCTTATTGTTTTAGACAATGTCTCTGCCTATATCATCTTTCCCCATTCTTGTATATTCTAAAATCACTAAATGTACATAATAATATCCATATTTCTCCTCTCCCGTATATATATGCGGCAACTGAGTCACTTTTCTTAGTCACTACATGCAAAGCATAAAGAGAAGCAAGCCTGTGATCTTGGGATCACAAGTCTCCTCCAGAAAAATGGAACCCTTTCATCTGAGGCCTTAGGGGAAAGGTATAGAAATAAGAATGTGTCTGATAGTTGGCCAAAATGGGAATTCTGCTGGCTGAATATTCACCCACCCTCATCACTGGGACACAAGAAGCAACCTCATAACTCTTAGTGAGTTTGACAATGTGCTAAGCACTGTGCCAAGCACTTTACTTGCACAATCTTCACACTAGATACCAAGGAGCTCTGTGAATTATTGTTGTCTTATTTGAATTATTGTTGTCCTTATTGTTATCTCTCTCAGGGGCTTAGGAACTTGAGTCATTTGTATAAGTGATGTACATACCTATGACACACAAGCAGTAGGATTGGAACCCGGTTCATCTGGACACCTCACTGAAGTCCTTGATTTGGAGAATGTTTGAAGGGAAATTAGCTTATCTAGTCTCACTGAGTTCTGAGATGTATTTTTCCTTCAATTACGAATGCAGGAAATGAAGGATAGTGGTATCAGCAGTTCCAAAGACTTTGGAACCAAGAGAAATCTCAGATATTTTTATATCACTTGACAGTTGCTGCAGGTATTTCAAAATAATATTTATGCTTAGTGTTATTGCAAAATTGCAATTATTATTGAACCTGTCTCTAGAACTAGGTATGCTAATGTGGTTTAAAGAGTACATATGTTATTTTATCAGAATTTAGTTCTTTAATATTTTGATTCCTGTGACTATACTTCAGTGTAATTGATTTTTTCCCATAATTTCCTTCCATAATTTTGCCATGTCCACTTACCACTTCGTATTTTATTTATACAATGTCTTTTAAATAACAAATCTGTGTTTACTTAATATGATTTTACTGGGGAATATTTATCTTTTGTTACAACTACTAGTTATATTTTCTTGAAAACATTAAAATAAATATGCAGCCATTACAATTCTAATAAGAATCTGTAGTTCACATTTTACATTTTGAGTAGTGCAACTAAGGCGTGAGATGGCAGGCCTAGTGCCGTCTCACTTTACTCAAAGACCAGCACTGCTGAATTATCAGGAGTTTTCTCCCACGTGGCTCTCAGACAGCAAAGCTGCTTCACACAAGACTCGGGCTGCTCCATGCAGGAAACAATAGCTCCAGGAGGGACCCGGCTTTGCCGTGCCATTGTGCTACAGTCTGTTCTCAGCCACCTGCTGTCTGCGCAGTCATCGCTAACTCAGCTCAGGCTGATGTGCCGTGCACATAACTCCAGGGAAGAGCGATGGAGCCCCACACTCAGTGCCTTGTTATGTGCCCAAGGGATGTTGTCCTCCTCCTAGTTTCCACTTTTCCCTGCTACTCCTCCTGGTCAGGAAGATAACCAGATAAAAATAGGAGTGATTTCATGGAAATATCCTCACAGTGGTGCATCAGGCAGCTGAGAAAATCAAGAGTAGTGTAAAATGCACCTCATTCAAAAAACCTGGTTTCCTACATATACCCACTTCTTGGTGTCCTCCACAGTGAGCTTCCCTCAGTATTGGGTTTTCTTTTCCGTATATGGGAGTCCTGTATGATGTGCCGCTCTGTGTGATTATAGTAACTACGTGAAAAGGTACACGTAGGAGTACTTTGTAACTGATACTCATGTCACAGAGGAAATTCTTATTGTTACCTATCTGTTTCCAGTTTCTGAACTTATTTTTAACTTTTCTGGATGACTTAGTTATCATTATAAGCATCGATGATCTTACTAGATGGTAAGGAAAATTGTTTTAAAGATTTCTGTTGTCAGTAATCCTGGGTGCTTTATGTTGGTTGCTTTAAAACACCTTTGACAAAATGTGTCCATTCTCTACAGCATAGAACACAGGGGTGGCAACAACAGCTAACAGGAAACCTAGCAAGTAAACAGCACTCCATGTGTCCTAGAGACTATTTAAAGTACTTTATGTATATAACACATTTAATCTTTACATCAGGTCTGTGGTCTCTGATCTGCAGACAAGGCAACTAAAACACAGAGAAGTTAAGTAACTTGACCAATGCTAACAGTAAGCAGAGCGAGAGAGAAAACTGACATATTCTAACTTCACATCTCCATTTTAATCGCTCACTCTATGATACTCCTTCTCAAGGCAGATGAGGTGTACACTGCGTCCTCCTCCGGGGAGCTTTTGTGAAATAAGTGCATCCCAACAATTGTAAAGAAATAAAGATTTGCAGTTTCCTGAGCATTTTCTCAGTACTGTTTCATTCAATTTCTTTAATGGCTTTGAAGGCAGACAGGCAAGATATAAGCATCTTTATTCTATAGCTAAGACACCTGTGACTTAATTTTCAAGTGCTGGAAAAGGTATTGAAAATTGAAGAGCAACAATCTCAACCTGAAATTTTAATAGCACTAAAACATCATTTTATGGCTATTCTCTTGTGCTACGCAGGATTATTATGGAGACCAAATAGAAAAGGAAAGACTTTGTAAATTCTAAAGAACTACACATGACCCATAAAGAATGGAGTAGGAGCATTAGCAGGGTAGCGATATAGGGTGGTGTGTGGGACCCCCAGGACTCTGCTTCTCTATCAGGATCAGTGTGACTTATTCAAGGCCATCGCCATACAAAGAATTTGTAAAATGTGTTGAGTGATAAGAATAGCTTCTAAAAATAATCGAGTAATAGGAAAAGAAGCTCTGTGTTACAGCTGAAGTTTAACATTTGGTTTTCATTCTGTGCTATTCAGTTTTACATGCATAGAATTCCCAGCAATATCAACATAGAGAGAGCAAAGTATCAGTCAAAATCCACCAGACAGATGTGAAAATTGAATTTTTCCAGTAAGTCATAATGTAAAAGGAAATACTGGTCCATCACAGGGTTAGACACCAGAGGGGGAACATCACATGAAAATGATGGCTGCAACTACAGCAACGTGGGAAATTGTGATTATAAAACTCTGAGGACAAATTCTACTGATAAGGATGAGCAAGGGCAAAGGAATTTTCCCCTAATGACTCAGATGTTTGAGAATAAAGTATATGTAAGAGATAAGCTAGGCTGTCACCACAGTGCCACATAGGTAACAATGCCCAGGCGGAGAAAATGCACTGTGACTAGGGAACACGGCCCTGCCTTAGCTCAGCCTGTCCCCTGCAGAGCAGGCAGAGTGTTGCTTTGATAAGAAGGACACTGACTTTATGAGCTGCACTTTTTAATTCTGTGAGGGAATAAACCTGAATACAGCCTCATCGAATGCTCAAGTTTCTTATAATTTTGTACATGGTGTAAGACATCCACGTAAATCCAGTGGAATAGAGAATAATCATGGTGATTTAAGAAACAAATAATGACACTTAGCATTTGCACATCTATAGAGTATTGTACTTTTTGAATTAGTTTTCCATGTATCATCACGTTGAACCACCTCACAATGCCTTGTTGTATAAAGAATTCATGAAATCCCCAAATCAATAGTATATTCAGAGTTCAATCTGGGAACTTGCCCATAATCATAGAGTGGGTACATGGCCTTTCACAAGGACTTTGTTTCTGTTCATAGTTGTTTTTATTCTTCATTCTACTTTTAAAATCTCCATGCCCTAACTCATGTTAATATAAACTTGCAGATTTTATAAAAGCTATTTTCCTGTTTTCTCTCATTTAAAATACACAATCATCCTGTGGAGTAGGTATTATTACATTTATTTTACCTGTTTTGTGGATGATAAAACTGGAGTTAGAGAGGTTTGTAAAAATCTCACAATTGGCACAGTGAAATAGGGGTTCGGGGTAAGGTCTTTTAATTTTTATGCTGACCATTTAAAAGTTCAAAAGCTGAGGATACTCTTTCTGATTCTAAAAGGTAGCATTGCCCTGGGTCTCAAGAACTAGATGGGGAGATATTAGCCGAAAGAGATTAACCCAGATGCAAGGATTATATCAGCTCCAGAATATTGTGGGTCAGACAGCCCAAAAATCAAGTATGAGATATATTGGTATAAAAAATAAATCAGAATTAGTGATGGAAAGTATAAATTGCCTTTTTAGGAAGTCTGGAGTTTATTCATGAGGAATTAAAGAGCTGCTGAAGACAGATGACAATGTTTTTTGTAATAGTCTTTTTTTACTTTTTAATTTCTATAAAATTTTTGCTTGCTTTAATGTCATAGAGAAAAAAGATAGAAGTCAGGGGAGCTAGCTTGGAGATTACTGCACTAGTATAGGAAGCAATGATGAAATTATGAAAACAGCATTAACGATAGGATTAAAACCATTTAGCACATGAGAAGACTGAGGCATGCAAAAGATGCACTTGAGATTTCCTCTGTGATTCCAGTGCATTGCTGGGAAAAATGATGGCTTGTGCACACAATGGCGGACTCTCCAAAACATGGGATGCAAAGCCCCTTTGAGCCTGTGCACTCCTGCCAGCATTTCTGCCATGCCATACACCGTCAATTCCAGATAGCTCAAACTATCCATCGCATCGTGAGGCGCTCTGCCCTCTGGCTTGTTCCACACGGTGACCCTCCATCCTCTTCTCTTTCCCCCAGGGAGCACCCACTCTGTCTTCCAAAGTCTAGTTAGCCTCTGTGAAGAATCCCCAGCTGCACCTGTACCATCTACTGAGCATGCGCGTTTGTTGCAGCATTAATGACACTGGACTAACTCCTAGGTATTGGTCTATTTTACCTGGAAAACAGTAGCCAAATACATCATCTTCTTTCATCATCTTCAATTCCCCAGCACCTTATACCTTCTAAGAACTCCATCTAGTTCACTGAATGAATACACTGAGCACCATCATCATTAATAATTATATATTATTTGATTCTAGAATACAGTGAGAGCATAGTAAGTAAAGAAGATATCAAGCCCACTGGTTCCCTACACTCCAAATAGCATAGTAAGAGTATCATTTGGGCCAAATGGATTTCTAAACAAAATTTTGAACCTCGAAAGACATCCACGTGTGTGGGGGAGGATACAAAGAAAACCTGGGTTCTCATATATGAGATTAGTCAAATAATTTGCATTTGTAAAGCTATAACCCACCTCCCATATTCTGGTCTCCCCTTTTTAATCATCTTCTTTCCTCTAGCTTCACACTGATTACCTGATGGCCAGGTGACCTGACAACACCCTTATTTCTTCATTCTCCAGGCAGTCCCATGACCTAATTGGGCACACAAAGGCTGCTCCCGCCTTGCAGTGGGAATCTCTGGAAACACCCAGACCCCTTTCCAGGGAGACTTCCCTGCTGGGCCCGGAATAAAGAGCCGTTTTATTGCTAACATGATTAATAATAGATTGAGCAGGAGGGACAGTAAGAGAGTGCATTTCCCAGAAAGTTTTCCCCCTTTGTTGCTTACATCACATTGACATTCATCAGATGCACTAGGGGTATGCAAAAGTGAGATGTGAAATGCTTCAAGAATTTTTGAAAAAACAAACATGAGCTGCAGAAAAAAGAACATATTTACAGACATTTTACTCACATTTCAAACCAAGTTCTCTCTATTCTTTATAGATTTCCCAGTGTCCACTTAGAATGCAAGTATCTATCAAAAACAGTCGACAACAAGGTGCTTTGGTTTCTCGCAGTCAGAAGACCCAGGAATCTGTGGTTTCCTAGCTTTGTTAGACCTGAGAAATCTCTAGTAATATTTTAATAATTTTTATTTTTTTAATGTTTTGATTTGTTTCATTCATCTTCTTTCTATACATTTAGACATGCATATGAAACTAACTTGAACATTTTCTTTTTTTATTTTAATAATTTTTAAAGCTATAATATCAACATTGAGCACAGATTTTACTCTATTCAGTCTGTGCAGATCTCCTAAATTTGCAAATTAACAGTATTAGGTCACAATAAAAATAAAATATGAGGGTTGGTGATGTAGATCGATGGTAGAGCATGTGCCTAGCATGTACAATGCCATGAGTTTGATCCACAGCACTGCCAGATTAAAAAAGAAAAAATATGAACAAAAATTGAAAAGACAAAACAAGCATGAACATAAGTCATCAAACTGCATGCCTTTTGGAAAGATGACTCTTATAAGTGGGGAAGTTTGTCATTCAAAATGCCTAGGCAACTGTGGTCTTCAGACATTAGCATGGCTATTAAGACTGAGGCCTCTGGAGTGAGAGGCACTGGTGAAAGTAGTTTCACAATCTTGGAAAAATTCATTCACAATACAGGGATAATATAAGAACCTATTTTATAGACTATTGTATAGACTAGAAGAATTGAATGAGATAAAATATATGGAATGTATTAGTACTAACAAAGTACAGGTAATGCACATAGCTATTGTTTAAATACTGTTAGTAATTATAGCTCACTGGCCTTTAACTTTTCCAGGGCCTACCATCAGAAGGAAGTAACCATTATTATTTTATATAGGCCTTAATATTAATTATACATTAGCTGACTTCTTCACATACCAGAAATGGTTGATTATATAAAACTAAAGGGTCAAAAGAAATTGTGTTCAAATTAAATGCTATCGTGTAGAAAGTTCTGCTATCCATTATATTTCCCCTGCTTTTCAAAAATATTTTGATTCTTCCTATACCAAAGCAGGTTCTAACTTCTCCTCTCCTGAGTGGGAGTTTGTCTTTTAACAATGGAATGCAGTGGAAATAACACTGCATGACTCCCATGTACAAGTAAGAAAAGATGACATAGCTACACCTCAGGATATTAACTTCCTTGAACTCTGCATCTCCACACCAAAGACCATGTGCAGAGGCTGCATAGAGGTAAAGGAGATGCCTAAGGAGCACCAGGATTTTCCAACTTTCTAAGTATTTGAGCCCCTGCAGCAACATGTGCAGGAAGGGGCTATAAATGAGCCCAGCCCCTAGAGGATAAAGAGTGGAGCAGAGACAAGGCATTGCCACCATTCCCAGCCAAAATTCCAGATCTGTGATCATAATAAATGTTGCTTCAATCACTAAGTTTTATGGTGCTTTGTTGTGCTACCATAGTTACTAGACCAATATGTGTGTCTCTGTGTGTAATATGTTTATCAGTAAGGATGTTTAGTTACATAGGTACCAAACTGTGCCCAACTTGAAAACTTAACCATGTGTCTGACCATGTTCCAGAAACCATTCTGAAACAATTAGCACCCAGTAGCATTTTCCAACAAATACATATTTAATGAACTTTAATGTTAGTTAGGTTTTAAAAAAAGAAAAAGAAATGAAAACAAAATGCAGAGGTCGTGTGATTTTTTTCCCCATATTTTACAACAAGATGGTGCCACCAGCACAACTGTAGATTTGCTTCCCTGACGCTTTGTTGAACGCTCCCAAAAGAGCATTTGTTTTGCATATTGTGGCTGCCTTGATTATTGCCTCTATTACATTGTAGTTGGATTACTGCTCCATCCTCTACAGACAGTTCTTTTCTTGACAGCAGGCACTTTTGTGTGATTTATTTCTGGATTTATAGAAAGTGGCATGTCCTCAATTAGCTAAATGTCCTTTGATAAACATTTATTTAGCAAATCTCATTATTTGGGTTTTGTACCACTAGACATAGGTGAGTGGATCTCAGTGTAGACCTACTAATGTCAGGGCCACACTCTCAGAAACTGAGCAAGCTGGTTCAGAGGGGAAGCTACACCCATGTGAACTACAAACACTCCTAAGCTAAGTCCTGCAATCAGCTCTATTTTCATATGGAGGCACCAACTGTCTTTCCCCAACCCTCTATCTACACGAAAGCAGTGACCTAAAAGAAGTATCTTAAAGAATTAATTTTACCTTTATTTCCACTCATACTTCATCATATGGTCAATAATCCCAGTCTTGGATGTTAGTGGACAAGGAAGGAGAGAAGAAAAGGCAGTACCTAAGGAGAAGTGAACCTTCCTAACCCCACCCATCTGGCTCTTGTTTTAACCTCCCAGAATTTGTCCACCTAAGGAATCTAAGTAATTTTTTATGTCTAACGTAGTAGCCTGGTTTCCAAAATTACACATTACTCTAAAGGTCTCCCTGGGTGTTGCCTACCCTGAATTTGGATGCAGAAGAGAAGAAGTGACTAGTTTTCTGGTGTTAACTTGACCCTGAAAAAAATTACTCCAGTGGAGTCTATAGAAGGATGTTAATTGTTTTAACAACCAATGAACCATGAGCCTGGATATTTTTTTTTTATTTAAACCTCCAAACTGATTTTGTATTCCTATGCAATTGTATTTATCTGTTTATTTACTTTTGTTTTGGCAAAGCAGGCAATTAGACACCTTTCACATGGGAAAACAAATTAAGCCCCTTAAGAAATAAATAAACAAACGTAGGGCATCTTTTAAACATAAGATGACGACAGCTACAAAACCAATACAGTGTAGACCCACACAGGAGTGGGCATCACAGATCTCTTACTACCTAGGTAGCTGAGCTAATTTATTTCAACTCTATCCACTTCAGTTTCTCCATTTACACAATATCAACCCAATAGGATTATGATTAAAATCAAGTGAGGCATCCTAGTCTAATATGAAAAAAAATCAGGAAAATTCCAGCAAAGGGGCATACTAAAAAATACTTGAACAGTTTATTCCTCAAACTGTGAAGGTCATCAGTAATAAGGAAAGCCTGGAAAACTGTCACAGCCAAGAGGATTCTAAGAAAAAGTGACAACTAAATATAATGTGGTATCCTGAACGTACTCCTTGAACAGAAAATTGACATTGAATTAAGCTAACACATTCTGAATAAAGTGAGGACTTCAGTTCATAGCAATGTGTCTATATCAGTTTAACAGTCATAACAAATGTAACATATTAGTGCAAGATTTTAATTATAGTGGAAACTGAGTTCCCAGGATATAAGAAGTCTCCATAATATTTTCTCATAATCTAAAGCTAATGAATGAAGTATTTCTTGTTTTGGATCAAATGAAGTAACATCTATGAAAGCACATGGAGGGGCCCCGTGAATGTAACATCTTCCTTTCTGGGCACTGTAGAAAAGTAAACTGTTGTCCGTGTTGTCCTGTTCAGTTCTCTTTTCCAACGCACCAAAGGGATTGCGGGAAAATGTGAATTTTCCCTCGTCATCTGCAGGTTGCCAGGGATGAGAATAGTTACACTTAACTTTATTTTAATTCTTAGGGAGAGTAAAGACTAGTATCCAAGAGACAATCTTTGCTGTGTATAAATTATTTTTATTAGATGCTATTGAAGTTTTTTCTGACTCCAGTCCCTAGAAAATAATTTTAGAAACCCTTATACCCGTTTGGTGCATTAGTAGCCAGTCACGTAAATTTATTTTGGTTCCTCACATGAAACTTTGATTCATTAAACGTATTTTAAAATTAGAAATGAGACATATATAAAAATGTTTCTGTGAAATTTTATTTTTCACAAATAAAATGTACAAACCATTCAGATCGTCTCGTATGCCTAGAATTCCTCTGTCTTTCTCTCTCTTTTCTGATTTGGTTCCTTACAAAACTGTTCTTTCCCTCACTGTACAGCTTCTCTTTTATTGTAGCAGCAACTTATAATCCAAAGATGAAATACTTAAATGACTTGACTTTTTAGAATACAAGTGAAAATATGAAAAATTGACATCCTGGAATTTTTTTCAAGTTACATCAAATATTTTAGTTTATAAATCATACAGATTTTCAATAAAATCTTACTCTGGCAAACTAAGAATAAGATAAAATTGACTATGGATTGATCAGTAGCTTATGTATCTCTCAGCTTGTGAGGAACAGTAGTATTTACATCTGCTCTTTTATTTTTATATTGTATTTTAATTTGATATAACATTAAGGCATAATATATTAAAATATTATTATTAAGGCACCCCTATTTCTCTACATATTCTCTTCTATCAAAGAAGTTGCACCTGAAATATAAGCTTTGCATGTTGAATTTAGATGTATTGAAATGCAGGAAGAGTATTAATCAGCGGCTTGTCTAAATTCCCACACTGTGGGCATCTGGGATTCAGATTCTGACTGCTGAGGTCTTTGTCAGGCAGTGTGCCCAGTGGGTCTCTGCCCAGATTTCAGATTGCCTAGTTGCATTAACACATTTGAAAACATTATTCTGATCAGTAGTCTCTAAGTGCTTTCATTTTCTCAAGTACAAAATGGACATAATTGAATATTTACTACATCTTAGAGAAGTGGGCAGCTTCTAGAATGCTGAAACACTTAAGAAGCTCAGGTGAAAGATTAAAGAATTAAGTGTACAAACTGTCTTTCTTAATTTTGATCCAAATGAGTAATATTCACCATGGTGTGATGCAGCAGCATGCCTAGTATGATTTGGTATATTTCATGAACTATCGGGAAAAGCACTAAACAGAAACCAAATCACCTGCTCTGTTAGTATGCAAGATTGTTAGGGAAATAATATAGGTGATATTTTACAATTGTTATTTTTCCTATAGAGAAAAAAGCCCTTTCTTTTTTATTGGACTCCTCTTGACCATCATATAATTTACCTCTTGTTAAAGATTTTAAGAGAAATCAAGGATAAAACAGAAAAGAATTTTAAAAAATTTTTAATTCTTGGAGCCATGAATTTATCATATATCTCTATGTAACTCTGTATAGCCTTTAATACACAAATAATATGTATATATAAAATCGTGTGTATTTCTACATATATTGCACTTTCAAATAAACATCTTTCCTCAAGGATTTAACAATTATGTTTAAATTTTAGAGGCCATTACATAAAAATATGTTTCATTCTACATTTTCCAGCATTAGCGAGAAAGAGGACTACTCAGTGAAAAAGTGAAACTTGCTGTTATGCTCAATAAGGTAGATCGACAGTAAAATTCTAAAAGAGGAAGAACATAATTTGCTTTTTGATATTGTGCGTCCTTTGTTTCTTCAACCATTAACATCTGTGAGCTGCTGTCAGTAATTTCTTTAATGAGATTATTGTGTTTTTCTTTTAGAAACGTAACTGTCAAGCATTTTACATTTGTTCTTGCTAATAATTCCCCAGGCCTTTATTAAAGAGATTTACAGATTTCTTAAATCCACAGTCCTGCATCACTCTGATACCGACTTCTAATAAAATAAGAAATTAGATTTTATTCTTCGCCTTATCCTTACAAATGAGCAAATAAAAAAGTGTTTACTGAATAAGCTGTCCAAAGCCAAAATAAATCTTATGCTTCTCTTTTTCAAGCATTTTGATAGCTATAAATGAGCATCTACTTGACATTAAATAAGATGGCCATTATAACGTAGTATTTTATAAAAATGAGAATTTCACAATCAGAAAAGAAGCACTGTGGTTCAGGACCCTTTCCATGAAAATATTCAAATCATAGCAAATTAATCAAATATTTTCTCAACAAGCCACTTTCTTACTTTTGGAAGGCTTGCCTAGGAAAACACGCTAAATTGCAAAATGCTCTTTTCCAATTTCGATTCACTTGAGCAGATCCGTTTAGCTAAGTAGTTTAAGACATATGATTTAGAAATATTTTCAAACATCTTCCCCATAACTACAAAATAATCAGATGCTCATCATTTAAAATGAAATGCTAAACTGTTTGGAAATATTCTCTGAAACCAGCAAAATCACGAGGCGGGTGACTTGGCATGGTGTCTTCGTCTCTACCTGTGTTCTTCCCTCTTTCTCTCCATAATGCCATGTTGTAGTACATCCTTCTTAGCCTCCAATCAACATTTCAAGCACTGGGATCATGTTTGATATTGTCAGATGGCCTGGAAAATTAAAAACCCAATTAAAGGCTCAGCACGCGGGTCAGCTCTTCTGCATATCAAAAGGCCTCCTCTGGCTATTCTGCTCAAATTGTATCTGTTAACAGCTCACTTTGCAGAAAGTGAAATAGCAGAGCGTTTATGAGTAATAAGTACTTTCCAGCTGATACATTTCAAACATAAACCACTTTCATGGCCCCGGCAAAAAGTACAAGTCATAATCAAATTGTCAATTTTTTCCTGCGAGATGCATGGATCTATTGTAACTGTGATTGTTAAAGAAGGAAATGCATTTTATTCACATGTTGGGGGAAAAAAGATGCACATTTTCCTTACAATTAAAGATTTTTTTGTCACTTTTTTACTGCCTTTCCTTTACATTTCTAAATAGTTACTATAATTGATTTTCGGGTTGCATTCATTTTTTTTTTTTTTGGTAGGAGAATCGTTTATAGTTTTTATGTAGTGGAAGAAATGGTTGGAGTGAATAGCATTTTTGTTTAGCTGGGGTATTAATGCTCACCCAAATGTTTATAATGTGAATGTGCAAAGCACTAAAAGCTTTCGAGCTAAATGCAAATTAGTCGAGCACTCAAATGACATTTTTAGAAGGAGTTTTCATCTGTCAATGTGGCATAATATTAAGTCAAACTTAAGTCACTACTTTAGCTACTGGCCATTTGAAAAAAAATTTCATAAGATACCAAGGTTGACAGAAAAGAAAACAAACTACATAAATATTTTTCAACATATTATATTAACCAAGCAGCTGCTACTGGATTGCACAAGAAGTTCGCCTATAATGTCTCCCCTTAGAATATATTGTGAGTGTATGCACTGTCAAAAATCTAAATCCCTGGGTTTTGCATAATGCATTAAGGTCCACATCTAGACAAGAAAGATTTTTCAAAGAAATGTCATGTGATGAAAAACCACATACTTTCCTTGGTTAAAAAAAAATAAAAATAATAGATGTAATAATCCAAAAAATTGTGAATTAGGAAAATGAGTAGGCACTGCGAAGTGTATTTATGTACTTCCGATTATGCCTCTTGAAATAAGCACCACAGTTTCTAAGTGTTTCCTGTGTCTATTGGTTAATTATTTATAGGGACTACTTAATCTCTATATTGTTCTCAAAACAAGAGCCTACTAGGACTTAAATTAATTGTCCAGAGTTATTGAGCAGCTCTGATTCACCAAAGAAAAGGGAACTGACAGCAGTAATCGAAGCCACAACTGGAACGAGCCGCAACTGAAATACTACACCTCTCCCAGGTGTCATGAATGTAAACTCACCCGCTGTCCGAGGTACTGCAGCACAGGGTGGCACGGACAGTTGTCACGAATGGACCATGAGCCTGCACACTGGTATTTTTGTAATCTGCATTTGGCGGGCTTGTGGCTGCCATGTGTGCTGACATTCTCTTCTATGTTCATATACCTGCGATGCTTTAATTTTCTTCCTCACCGTAAATAATAATAAAAAAGTAATATTTTTATTGTGCTTCTCACGGGTTCCTATCACAAATGCTAGAATGGAGTGCTCCCTTTTTGCATAAAAGGGGAAAATAAAAGACAGAAGCAAATCTTCACATATTATTCCCAACCCTTTCTATTGACTTGATTTATTAAAAATGAAGTGGCTTTTCACCTAGTCTTCAATAAATTTTTAAAGATTTTTTTTTTTTCTCCAAGCTTGGGACAGTAGTCTCAAAACACAGCAGCTGATCCCACCGTGGCGCCTTTTGGTCCATAATAAAAGCAGCGACAGATCCTTAACTACAGAGGCGCGAGTGGGTGCCCTATTAATGACTCAGGCGCCTTGCTACACCTTATTCATATTAAAGGGCAACATATTGCATATTAATAGACAATTTAAAATAATTACAGGCTTTAATCTTTTCTAAAGAACAGTTTCTTGTCTCTTGAAAGTTTTGTACTTCTTATATAGAAAAGAAAGCAAGTGCTTTTCCAGAGAAACAATGTATAATAATATGTCAGTAAAGATTGAGCAATTTTGAGTAGTGATGGGTGAAAAGGACATTATGTTCTTTTTTCTTGTCATGGTCGGTATTTTTCTGTCAGTCGGCAAAGGCTGCACTCAGCAAGAAGAAGCTAAAGACCTGCATTGAGAGACGTGAGGGTGACAGCTATCCTGACAGGTCAGAAGATGACTGCAGAATTAGCCTTACTTTAATTCGCACTAAAATTCACAGCTCCTGACGAGGAAATGGGAAAAAGAAATTTCCTTACACATTTTCTTTTCATTTCATGTGCAGATTATACATATTCTGCTTCCATTAACAAGAAGGAGATTGTACTTTATGCAGCTCTATATTTAAGGGCAAAAGACCAAGAAGATGACAAGAGTGACCTCTCTCTTGTCTTATGATCACTGCCAGTTTGACATGACACTAATTAGACTGCCTTAATCTAAACCCAGTTAGTTCTGCACGCTCGCAGCAAAACCATTGTAAACCCTAATGTAAATTGCCTTAGGCCTTTGTCTTCTTAAATCCGGCATCTCTCCTCCACCCACTCACCCCCATCTTTACATACCCACATGTATACATGTGAAAAACCAGATCTTTAATAATCCTCCCCTATTAATCTTAACAAATAAGCCCACGGATGTCCTCCTAATATTCTTCTTCTGTAAATGTCACCAATTTCCGTTAATGCTGTCTGGTATGACTTGCTGGACATGGTTAGAAGTTTCCTTTCATTGTAAAAGCTTTGAAGGGAATAAACGCCTGAAAAGGCTGAAGGAGATTTTTTTAAGTTGATGATGATGCCAGAGCTGTGAAATACGTTTGAGTGTAAATTCAGTACACTTCTGCTCTTAAAAGAATAAAAAGAAAACAAAAGTAAAGAAAAAGAAGAACACAGAGGAAAAGGAAGTGGAGGAAGAGGAGGAGAAAAAAAGGAATGAAAGCAGAAAACACCCTCTTGACCAACTGATTAAAAAGTCAGTTAATTCTCTAAGAGTAAATACAATATTAGGATGAACCGGGAACCATCATGAAGTCAACATTCTCTTACAACTGTAAGGAAATTCTGCCTGAAGAAAGTATAAAGAACAAGAAAAGTCAAGACTTGTTCAGGAAGCACTCCATTTACATGCTCACACATAAACTCCTCCATGAGTTGAGCCAAACCATTGTCTGTTACAGGAAGGGGTGTTTGGCCAATTCAGGCCAAAAGAATGTGTGACACTGAGTGGCCTCCCAATAGAGAAAAATGAGGCTGACTTTGCCTTACCCACACTCCAGTGCCTTCCTTGTTCTCACCAAATTGAAATTGGTTTCCCCTGATAAGCAAATCTAAAAGGGCACAATGTCTGTATTATTCAGACTATCTATTCTGCTTTTTTTTCTTAAAAAAAAAAAAAAAAAAGGGCCGCAATACATATTAATAAGTGGCAACTCGATTTGTCCCTGAACTGGGTAAAATTTAAATGTGTTGTCTAAGATATAGCTGGGAAATGGGCAGCTTTCTTTTAATACCTGTGGTTCATTGTGTGAGGTGACACTCCCTGACATCGTCTATGCATTACGCAGCAGAGTCAAAAATGCCACCTGCAGTGTCAACTGCCCCTGTGGTTTGCACGTATTGTTAAGCCTGTTCCCATATCCTCTCTATGACAATCTCATAGTGACTTAATAATAATGTCTACCATGTAGTAAACACCTCTTTATGCTGGAGTCTGAGCTAGGGTTTATTGAACATTATCTCATTTTATTCTGAACACAATCTGGGAGTAAACGTATTATTTTCCCATTTTATAGAGGATGAAATGGAGGATCAACGAGCCCAAATAAATTGCCTAAGATCAGACATTTAGTATGGACACTGGGAGAAAAAAATCCTCATGGTCAGTCTCCGAAGATACTTTCCAGATGAGCAGGGAAATATGGGAAGAGAAACACAGTCAGGAGTGACAAGAGACTATGTCTATGTGTGCAGCGTGTCACCACCTGAAGACTAAATAAAATAGATCTACTGTTCAACCCACTTACATCCTGTGGCCCCAGACAGTGCTAATTTGTCCCTGCTTTAGGAGTCTTGCACACAGCTGCTTCCCACCTGCAAAGTTACAATTCATAATATAGCAAGGAGGAGTGATATGGATTGCATTTACCCTCCACCCAGCACTTCTAGGTGCATGCAGTGATCAGGGAGAGATTATTATACAAAGATCATCCCACATGGCCGCCTTAGGGCAGAAACTGAGTAGACCTTTTATAGTTGTTCTCATTTTGTTGTTAACAAATACATCCAATGAAATCTTCTGCTTTCTTGGTTTGTATACAGATTTTCTGAGCTGAATAATGGAAAAGCCATTACTAATGAATATTAAAAGCCTGTAATTTAGTCAAAAACAATGTTGTCCACACTTTTTTTCTGAGTAATCTCAGTTGTGTGTGCTGTGTATGTGTGTGTATATTTTTAAATCAAGCATAAATGGTAGATAATGTTCCCCTGAATGGGGCCCTTAGGCTTTCTCATCTGAGGCTTGCCAAGTTTAAATATTTTCCGAACTGATCCCAGAACTGAGAAGTCTTCATCACATCACAGCATTAAAAATGATGGATGTAATACATATTTAATACAATAAAATGGCCATTTATATGCCCATACTAGACACAAGGGAAATCCTCACAGGAAAAATTTCTAAAATCAAAAGGGGCCTATTCTCTAATCGATGCGAGGGGATTTACACGGATAACTCCCATTAATGCTAATGGGTGTTATGAGCTTATATCCTCCATGCACCACTGGAAACATACACTCCCTGCCACTCCAAAGGAGGCTGTTGCACTGATGAGATTCCATGACAGTATCCCAGGGAAGGAAAATTTGAGAAAGAGTGAAAATAGCAAGAAAGCTGAAGAGTAGTTTGCTTCAGGAAAATACTCCTTTCCCTTCTCTCAGCGCTGGCTTCAAGGGGTCTGTAACTAAGTGGCATTTCTGGCCATGACCATAGCACAGTGTGGTACCATCAATAAGATTTGCAAATGTATTTGATGATGCTGTTGTTGTTAATGCCTGGTGAGTTGCTCAGATAGGTTTAGGAAAGTGAATGATACTAGAATTAATTCTAACAAAATCTGAATTATGCAGTAGGAACACTGACGTTCTCCATTTGAAAGTGAGAAAAAAGATTAACTATATGTGAGGACTGGTCAAAATATATGGTGTGGGGGCTGGGGATTTAGCTCAGCGGCAAAGCGCCTGCCTGGCAGGCACAAGGTCGTGAGTTCGGTTCCTGGTACTAGAGAAACAACAAAACAAACAAACAAACAAACAAAAATCTATGGTGTGCATTTTGATTAAAAAATGAATTACTATAAAAATATTATTATTAATCCCCCTTAAAATATGCCCTTCACTTCAAACAAAATTATTGTCTCACTAGTATAAGAACCTGAAAGAGTACATAAAATCTAAAAGGTACAATAAATATTGTGAAAGGGAAAGAAACCGCTCAAAAGGAAAGAACAACTAGGATGAGGGAAATATCATTGTTACCACTTTCTGAAGCAGTTCTGGAAGTTGTCTTTCATGAGTAGCTTTATGAGGTGTAATTAAGAATATGGTGAATGCTGCTATCAAGTGCCATCCAACAGAAAGCCAGGGTTTAAAAGTCAGGGTCCATATCCATATTATTAACCAGATCTGGCACTGTGCAAAGTTTTGTTCTTCTCCAAAGTCAAAGTGAACATGAATGGTAAACATCTTGAACTGTTTCAGGACATCAAGGCATCTACCACTATGCCACTAAAGACATTAACAAAACAGGACTTCCAGAGCTGCTTCAGAAAGGGGCAAAAACAGTGGGATAACTGTGTTCAAAATGAAGAGGGAATATTTTGAAAGGGATTCATGGCCAGGTGTCTTTTACTACATTTTTTAAACATTTAAATCATCACCATATTGTTTGATCCTTACCCCAGTCTCTAGGAAAAAGTGTAGTTCCTTTGGTTTGGTGAACTAAGATGAAGTTAAGGCCTTTATCTTTGAGGTTAGTCTACTACTGGTTTTTATTATATGTGATATGACCAATTTGGGGGCTGAAGTCCTCTTGAGCGAGTTGACTTTACCCAAAGTGGACCAGTTAGAGGGATTACCCAGCAGTTGTAACTACATTGCCATTTAATAGGCATATTTTGCAGTCACCAAAAGTGGTCTGTTGTCTAGAAATGACATTTTAACACTTCAGAGTGGACACACAGTTATTCAGCTGTAATACTTGATATTTAAAGTAGCTATCTTTCCCTAATATAGGCAGTGGTGAGAAACTGAAGCACCAAGGGAACAGATCAAATGCCACTCAGAGAACAATGGAATAACTAATTATCTGACTCTTCATTCATATGTCACCTTCCCTTATGAACACTCCTGTTGTATTTCCTCTTGCGGCTTTCTTGTGGCACTAATCACACATTATTCTGTACCATAATTATTGATGCACTTGTCTCAGATTCCCTAAACCACCAACTTGTGGTTGGATCCATTTCCCATGAACCCCCACATTGTCACGTTCACCATAGGTTCTCAACAAACACTGAAAGGATAAAGGAGCAAATATCTAAAATCCATCGGTGGTCCATGGTGCCTCTCTGTTCTCATTCTTAGTGCCTTTTCAATGCTCCCTTCCTATGGCATTCCTCCCAGAATTCCTGTAAACTTCCTTGAGGAAAAAGACCATAAGGTGGTAGGAATTATGAGAATCAGTTTTCTAAAGGAGTGATGAAGCGGGAGTCTGTGGTCACTGCACCTCTGAAGAATCTTTCCCCCATCTCCGTGGGGGCTTCTGGTTCCCGTACAGCCTTTTTAGGCCACTATCTTTCCAGTGACCAAACTGTAGAATGCTGCCTAGCAGAATCCGCTCCTCTTGGAGTATTTTAAAAGTACATTTACTGTTTAAGAATACTGTTGAACAGCACAAGACTTTTGGTGTTCGAAGTGGGGTATTAGATTCCCACCTAATACCAATTGAAAGAGACTGATGATGTCATCCTTTCCTGTTGTACACTTCTTTATAAACGTCCCAGGTGAGTTAGCTGAAAGAACAATACTTGAACTCCTATGTCTAATGTAATGCACTTGGCTATGTAGTACCTGAAATCCAGAAATTTATGGTAATGTGTAAGTCTAAGGGACATAATTTGAGACAACTACATCACAGAATAAACCACATGGATGTGGAAACCCAGCTGTCCATGTTTCAGAGTCTGGAATTGTGCTGAAAAGCGATGAAGCTCTAATCTTACTCTAATGATCAAAATGGCCAACTGGCTTAGTTAATTCAATAAATAAAAATGAACCAGCCACGCATTCAGGTGCGAAGTAGGCAAAATAACTGATTAATCTACACATGTATTTTTTATCCCTTTTTCTAGCATCAGAGAGTCACATACACTTTTACTTATACAATTTTTAAAATAAGAAATAAAATCCCTAAAAAGTTGAGCAGCCCTCTTTTAGCTTATTTACACTGTTTTTACTTCAATAACTGAATAATCTTAATGCATTAAATATTTATGTCACTAACCAGAATGCAAAATTTTTTAAAAAGGGAGCTCAGTTTCCCTTGTAACTGCTTCTTCTCTGCAGAAGTCCCCTCTGATCTTCTCAGTCCCCATCACTGGCTGTAAATTTGGCCTGATAAACAGTTCGATGGCATACAGGAGAGACATAGAGTTAAAATGAAAATTAAGCATTTCATTGACAAGAAGAATTAATATCCCAACAAAAAATAAAATCCATATGCACTTTCTTGCTGAGGAAAAATGATGTGCAGACAACATAGACTATTGATTGGAACCACTGGAAGTTAAAGCAGGATATTTATTGGGTCTTACAGTATTTAAATGCTCTAAATTCCACTTAGTACCACTAGCTGCTAGCACTGCAGAATTCCAGAATTGCACCCTGCAGTTTGTACTAATTGGTGGGAACTGTAAGCCCCATGTCAAAGACAACTATAATTGTCTGATGAAAATAACTTGCTTTTGACACCAGTATATGTTGCACCCCGTATATCACATCCTCCTTGCATATGGAGGTGTTGTTTTATATAGCCAAGGTAATTATAATTGGCTTTAATGTATCTGAAATAACTATGTATAAAAGAGTGTTGTAAGAAAGAAGAGGCTTACAATGACCTGGTAGCATTTACGACAAAATGGTTGCTCCAGGAATTTAAAAATAAAACCTAACTAAACGCACAGGCTTACATTATGCAGATTTTAGAATGTTATGAAGCTGCAATTCAGACCTATCCTATTTTGACCATAATGCATCTTGTCACATGAAGATAAGATGTAGAAGGCATTTACATTTCTCCAACCCACTGAGCCTCCACCTTAGGACCCGTGGTATTTTGTTCTCACATCAATAGACATCTTTTTAAACATGGTGTTCATGTCTGTCTCTCTTGACAGCAAACAAAATTTAATAAATAAAACTTCATTTGGTAAATATATTAGATTTAAGGAGCAGCCTTGATGAAGTGCGGACATTTTCAAAAATGATTTGTGAAACACAAATAAATTAACAAGGCTATAATGTGTTACCAGCTCCAAATATATTATCGATGATGTGCAGAAGTATAATGACCCAAAAGAGCATTTGTGCGGGTTTTCACACTGCTTAAATTACTGCCAGATAGAAAAAAAGACATTCTCCAGAAGTTGGACCCTTTGCCTCTGTAGATCAACATCTGACTGTAGCAGCATCTTGGCATGTCACTAAGTTTCAAATCAACAGCAGCTACTGATACAAGGGAATCTTTTCATTTCACAAGCATCCAATCTGGTGGCACATTTTTACAGTGTACCATCTTTGCTCTCATCCTCCACTAAATCTCCTGCCAGGGTTTGAGCTTCCTGACCCCACTACCTTTCTGGCTGGCCAAATCCACTCGATCAGCGCAGTCTTCTCTCTTCCACATAGTCACAGATGGATTCGGAGAGAAGTGGTTCTCCCGCCTCCATTTCCTGGACTTTGATTTTACAGCTCTCATTATACTGGACAACAAGCAGAGTATTTCTCATGCCCTCCTTTTCCTATGCAGCATTGTGAAGTTAACTTTTACTTCAGGTTAAAATATGCCAACCAATATGCTGAATGTTACATATATTATTTCAGTGAATCTTCACATTAATTCTGTCAGCGTTACTTTTGTCACTATTTTACACATGAGAAAACTGAGCTTAGATGACAATGCCTGTGGTTTTAGCCACTTAGTTATTCTAACAATCCTCTATAAAATTTAAGAGTTTATGTTTTGTTCATCAAACTCATTATGTTAACATAACAAGAGTGAACATCATATAGCCTCCGCCACATAAAGTATGACATGTTGCTAATGACAAAATACAAGTGCATAACTTTAGTTGCTTCAAATTTTCATAATTTTTACATATCTTTGGAATACTACAATAATTACAGTGAGAAGAAGCCTCGTCAAAACCTTGATGAAAGCATAGTAAATCTGCAACCAAGGTGCTATTGTAAGTCTTAAAATAATAAGGTAAGAATTTGCAAGTGAGACATACCAACAACCTTTGGAGACTATAAACTGGTCAGTCTTCCTTTGGAAACTACAAACCAGTTAGTCTTCTCTTGTCAGTTATGTGTATAATGTTTAAAATTTTCCACTTTTTTATAATATGTGTTTATTTGACCCACAATACATTTATACAGTTTTCATTTAACAGATTGTATGTTGCTCCATATTTGAAAAATACGTGGTTTACTGACTATGTCCTATTGCTTTTAGCATAATCAATTCATTTTTTTTGATAATGCATTTTCTTCAATAAAAATTAAAATAAAAAGCAATGTTTAACACTAAGTTAAAGAGAAGAGGACCAAAAGATGGACTGACGGAGGAGAGAAGGGGAGGTAGAGGGGATGAGGAAAGACGTTGTAGTGGATTGATAACTGGTGGTCAACTTATAACCCCCAGCTGAACTGAGTGAGTGGTGCTGGGTGTGGGAGGCCCACCTGGGAACTGTTGTCAGCAGCATAAGAGGCAGACCTGGAGAAGAAGAAGCAGGCTGTTGGGAGCTGGGAGAAGCTGTTGGGAGCTGAGAGAGACCGTGGGGAGCTGGCTTCCTGATGAACTTGGCTGTTTTCAT
>NW_004955416.1:4541579-4564756 GCF_000276665.1 Chinchilla lanigera | reverse complement strand
TGTATGAATGAAATATTTTTAAAAGAAAATTAGAATAATTATGGGCAGTCTCTCTTAATACAACATGGGACAGCAAGCCTGTATGGTAAAAGCATCCAGTTGTTTTATTAAAGAAGTTGAGTTTATTAAAGAAAACACACTGGACTTACATGAAGCATTTGTATTATCAAAGGATTCTCTGCATCTGTTACGGTTTTTATCCGGATGCCTTGTGCCGCCATTGTGGAGGCTGTGGGAGGTGACTGGACACTTATCGGTCAGTCAGTCCTCAGGGTTTGTAGCTGAATGTGTTGTTAGAAGGTGGACCCTGATCAAAGAGGCAGGTCACTGGGGGTGTGGCCTGGAAGGGTACAGCTCCTTCCTCAGTTCCTCCCATCGCTGTCTGCTTCCAGTTGGCCAAACTGTAAGTCTGCTCTGTGGTGCCTCTTCTACCATGTCACTCATCCCTGGAGCCCACCGACTATGGGCTGAATCTCTACACAGACAGCCAAAAGAAACTCTTCCTTTGAGTTGTAGGTATTGTGTCTTAGCAAAGGGAAAGTGACTAAGACCATATCATACTGCCATTTAGTTGGGGTCTATTTTGCAACAGACACTGTTGTGTATGTGATTTATAAACAGGCATACATATAGATTCATAATACAGTAATAACAATAAAAGAAGAGGCCAGAGTGTACCCAGTATTTCCTACCTGACATGCACTGTGCTAAGTTATTTATTCATTAATGGTATTTATTGAGAATATCTTGGCACTAAATTGCAGGTAGAAAACAGAAATAAAGCTGGATGTGGTGGTGCATGCTTATAATCCCAGCACTCTGGGAGGCAAAGACAGGAAGAACCCAAATTCAAGTTCAGGCTGGGCAACATCATCAGAGGTCCTGTCTCACAATAAAAAAAAAAAAATTAAAGGGCTAGCAGTGTGTCGCAGAGGGAAAGCTCCACATGCCTCAAAAAAGAGAGAAAGTGAGAGGGAGATAGAAAGAAAGGAGAAAAATGAATAGAACCAAAACTAAAATAGAGTAAATATTGTAACCAGACCTTGTTTTACAGATTAAAAATTGATTCTGAGCAGTGTTTAAGAAATTTGCCCAGCATAATATGGCAGAGAAGTATTGGATCTGAGGCTTAACTTTTCCATCTATTAACTTTAGGAATCTTGCTCTTTCCCTACAACATGCTTCCACACTGTCTACAAGGTAGGCTTATTACTACTAGGATCATGAAAGAGTCCGAGAAACTTAAGATTAATATTTGCCCAGAGTAACTCCTGATATGAATTCTTATAAAATAAACCTCTGAAAGTTTTATAAAAAAACATTATTTTAATCATTAAATCCAAGATTAAGAATATGAAAAATAATTTATACTTCAGGGGGTGAAATCTAGAACTACTATTCTTTAATAATGGGAATCTTCCTTACACTTACTTTTGTAGGTTTTTATGGAAACCACTCATGGTGGGATGAGCCTGTAACAGTAGATGCCTTAGTTTCAAGCTATGCTCAAATGTTAACTAGCCATTTTAATTTTTTGACAAAATTTAATGAGTACCTGTTAAACATGAGGTACTGAAGTCAGTGCTGGGGATATGGTAGTAGAAATGAAATATCCCTGAAGTTATGTAGCATAAAATCTAAATCAGGGAAATAGATTTTATGCAGCTATTTGAAAACTGGAACTGTGAAGAATTAGAACAGAGTGCTATATAGGCAAAGATTTCCTTGAAGGGGTCATTGGGGAAAGCAAGAAGGCCACAGGAGGCCTCGGCACAGGAGTCCAGGTGAATGGTAAGCTGGGTCCTTAGAGACTAGAAAGATTAACCCAGGTAAAGAGTGAGAGGAATGGGTTGGGAACTAGCTAAACAAGTGCCAGAAACATAACAAGATTGCAGTGGCCACAGTCAAAGCTAGTGGGGCTGGGAATGGCCTGGGAGGCAAGTGACACAGCAGAGTTGCACAAGGCCAGACTTCTCCAGGACTCTAGCCACCACTTAGGATGGCAGGGCCCAAGCTAGTTGAGAGGTCTTTCTGTTCTCATCACTAATAAAGTGACTAAGGGATGTCAGGTAGTTTGTGAGGTCCCTTCCAGTCAAAACCTCCCACAGAGCTATATTATTCAACTAAGTTCTACTCTAAGTGACTGAGGTGCCAATTCCTGTGCTGGAGCTATAAAGATATATATCACAGAGTCTAACTCTATGGTGTTGGGGTCCACTAAGGGAAAAGGAGATGAAAAGAGATAGCTATATAGTAATGTTAAAAATAGGATCCCAGAGAAATGTGTCATGCTTAAGAGCACAGTAGAAAGAGCATTACTATCATTTAGATCTTTTACTTGTAAGAATTTACATGCAAGAATTGTATTTTGAGGATTTTCTCTGACTAGAATAGATTGACTATGATGCTTTCTGTGAAGGTCTCTTTGGGAAATGTAGGTTGAACTTGATGTTTATCAGTGCTATATGTGGTTTGGGTTCATCTTTCTCATCAGAAGACTATTGTTAAATTATAAATATGACATGGATGCAATAAACCATTGTTGTGGTTGAAAACTTGGTTTCAATTTGTCAGTGAACTAAAACCACTTTGGAGTAATTTCTTGGAATATTGGTACAAAAATATCTGAGGCTCCTCACAAACTCAGCAGAAGAAATTCCATGTTCCATTCTCATGTTGTGCTGTGGGTAGGGGTGGAGAATACCAATTATTCGACACCTATGCTTTCACTATTTAGTTTGCCATATTATGGTATTGTTCTGGGATACGTGAACTCATATGCTTTATTATTTTCCCTATTCTGCAA
Source organism: Chinchilla lanigera (assembly GCF_000276665.1). Classification (NCBI taxonomy): domain Eukaryota; kingdom Metazoa; phylum Chordata; class Mammalia; order Rodentia; family Chinchillidae; genus Chinchilla; species Chinchilla lanigera. Next base: position 4,561,950 of record NW_004955416.1, on the reverse strand, counting down.
CATAAGATGCCTTGAAGGAATGAAATACAAAGTAGATTTGTGCTACTAAAATGGCAGGGAAACCCCAGATCTCCCATGATGTCATGGTGTACGTGTGAGGCATCCAGAATCCTACTACATATAGGGTTGCCGAGTTGAGAAGCATGACAAAATCAGAAGTAAGAAACTACAAAATTATATTTCGCTTCTGCAGCAACATCTACTAAGGTTGTACACATAGAATATTCCCAGTTTGCACTGTCTAAATGAGATTATGGCAAGCATTTGTGGTAGTTCCATAAAGAAGGGTTGTTCCTATTCCATTTCTACATCCTATATTAGAAGGCATCTAGAAGTAACCACAGAGGAAAAGTGAGCCTGAGAAAAACGTGTCAGAGTGAGTGAAGCCAGAAAGCCCAGAGCAATAGGCAATGCTTCCAGAATTGCATTGCTTCAGTAAGAGATGAGCTGTCCTGGAATAACTGATGTGTTCTGACACTTTTCCCCTGTTGCACATGTTAATTTTACTTGTGATATTGTTTTGCACAAAATAATTACTTTTGATTGATAACTTTCATGCCACCTTTCAATTTAATTGGAAACAGTCCAATATTCCCTTTTTAAAAAGAAAAAGAATATTGAAAAGTGCATGAGAAAAAGTCTCTTTCTGTGTTATATTCAGCCAAATTAGCATGCTTATAAAAGAAACTACTTACGTTCTGTTACAAGTATTCTATCCTTACATAGATAAATTTTTTTGCCAAAAAATTGTAATTTGCTAATTAAGTATGAATAAAGACAGATATGCTCCTTTTCAAAGTGAAGTAGAGTTTCAAATAGCTCTAAAGGAACTTCTTCCCATTATAAGCACACTATGTTTACATAGATAAATATTTTTATTAAATATAACTTGATATAAATTTATGGAAAAAAATTTTAATATAGTTCAGATTAAAAATATATTTCTAACATAGCATTAAGCACAATGATAGATTTTTGTAAATGAAATATGATTTTCTGGGTGGAATAAATCTTAATAATTGGCAATTTTAATAAAGATGGAAAACAGAACTAAAAAATAAAGTTGCCTGTGTCTTTTGAGCTATTTGAAACTCTGACTTTGGAAACATAACATCAATATATTTGCCCATGCTTAATTACCTTTATTTCCTTAAACATTTTCTAGAAAAAGTAACAATGCATTGCATAAACAACTACATGTTCATATTCACAAGGGTCATTATAGCAAATTATTTTCTGTTATTATAGATACAACTAATAATATCCAAAGTATTCCACCAACTGTCCTCAAACGAGACACAGAAGCTTTGCTCCCTGCAAGTTTTTATGCAAATGGCTAAAATATTGAAATGAACCTGAGAACTCATACTTTAATAGACCAATCCTGTTACAATAGACCATTCCTTGTTGACAATAAGTAATCTATTTGAAACAAGGTGAAAGTAATTAGGGAAGAAAACTTAATAGAAAGATTATGCCTACAGAGCATTTAAATGTAGGTGCTGAATAAATTATCTATACATTACAAGGTTTATATATCTCATGGAAATGATAAGAAATTTGAAAAATCTGAGAAAATTTAACAAAAAAAGAATGGAATTTTAAATTTGATAAAAAAATATAGGAGAACTCTATTAAATGTATAACCTTGTTGCACACAAATTACTCTTTTCAGAGCCTTTTCTTTTATTGGAGTACTCTGCTGTTTTATGGAATATATTTTAATGTTATACAAAAGAAATGAATTTCACTGGTTTGATTTAACAATTCAGTTTCTCCGTGTTACTCTTTTGTAATGGGATAGAACTCTGCTTTCTTATTCAGTTGCCTACTCCAGAATAGGTACAATAAGATTGTGTGTGTGTGTGTGTGTGTGTGTGTGTGTGTGTGTGTGTGATCAGTCTGCTCAGTACAAACCATATATTATTCAAAGAAAGTCTTATCATTTTACAAGTAATGTTCAGCGCATGCTCTCTTAAAACAACCTCTGATCGAGAAAAGTTGGATTCAGCAAATCATTTGACCTACAGGCTGACAAATGACTAGATTAGGAAGCTTTCCAGGGTTGGTGGAATATTGCATATTAAACCACAGAGCTGATTCTTTGAAACCATTTTCTACTTTCTAAACTATCTTCATTGATTTTGAACCTTTTGAAATTTGGTTTATTTTGAACCAAACTTAATTGTGGGTGTATACACTATTTCTGGAAGGGAGCCTTTTAAAGGGTAAAAACAAAGAAGGGTTATAAATACATTGACAGAACAAGACATTATGTCTATATTTGAGGAATTGAAAGCTTTGTGATTATAGTATCCTTTTTTTAAAAAGTGAGGGTGTGATAATATAAGGCTGTGTCATAGTTGTGTTTAGATATCCTTTCAAAGCCTCATAATGTCGTAGCTGGGGCTTTCTCAGAAGTGGTTAGATCTAGAGGGTGTGGTGCTGGAATTGATTCATGGTGCAATGCTAGGATCAAGGGCACTGTGATTAAGGATGTGAATGTTACCTGCCCTAAGTAGCCTAGATAAGATATAAGGGATAGAAAAAGCTGTGGTCATCCTTTGCTTGCTTGTTTTTGCTGTCATCTACTTACCATGAATGGGTTCTCCTCTGCAATGGCCTTCTGGTAAGCCATCCTGCCTTAGAGCTAGCTGATTATGGACTGAAATCACCACAAACTGTGAGCTAAATAAACCTTTACTCTCTTTAATTTTGAGTGCCTTGTGTTTTGTCTCAGCAATGAGAGAGAAGTAACTAAGACAGAATTTGGTACCAGAGAAGTGGGGTTGATGCTGTGAGTATACCTGACCATGTGCTTTAGAAGCCTTTGGAGCTTTGGTTCATAGGCACTTGACCCTACAGCCAAGAGAGAAGGAAGCCTGCCTATTGCTTCAGTTGGCAGAAGACCTTGATGTAATCTACATGGTACTAGTTTTGGCTCATGTAGAACTCAAGTGTTGAGGGATCAGGAAGGCTTCCACCCAGACTTCAGAAAAAGAACCAAGAGGCCAGGCAGTGTGCCCTGGTAAGGCAGTGTGTGAAACTGTGAGTGTAAAGTGTAGTGGAGTCCTCAGAAGGTTGGAGAAGCCAGGAACATGGATCATCCAAGGAAAGCTGCAAGGAATGAACAAAGCCAGCCAAAGAAAGAAACTACAACCACCAGCAATGAGGTAGGGGCAGAACCATCTAAGCCCTTTGGAGTTCAGAACTTGTCACAGATTGCCAAGAATGTTGGAATTGGAACTGTAGGATTTAGTGTTTGCCCTGCTGAATTTTGGTCTTTCTTTGCTCCCATAACTTGCTCTCCCCCTGTTTTTAACTTTTGGAATGGAAAGTTCTATCTTGTACCACCAAATGTTGGAAATGTTTAACTTTCTTTTCATTCATACAAGCTTTTGCAGCTAAGATTTTCCATTCAGAAGAATCATGTACCATTTGTCTAGCAGTATATGTTCTTAGAGCAAATCTATAATAGCAAAACATAGTCTAACAAAGTACACTTTGTTATTGAATAATCTGGTATTCAGCCCCATTTTTGCATTTCACTGAAAGGAAGACTAACATCAAGACTTAATGAAAACTGAACCAAAAGCAACTGACAGTTGTCTCTTAGTCTATCTGGTCCTCTCCCTCTCTCCTTCACCTCATAAACAGTGGCTCTGTTGAATTTACCTTTCAAAATTACACTGTTTTGCCACCTCTGTCATATTCATAGTCTTGTCTATATTCAGCTGTGTCATCCTTTGTGAAAAATTACATGTACCAAACAAAGGAAGGGACTGTATCAAGTGCTGATTTCAATAAACCAGAAAAGATGCTCTAGCCCACCAACCCTAAAACCCTAATTTCACCCACAAGGAAATCAAGGCTCAGAAACAATTATTGAATTCACTCAGGGTTGCTAAGCCAATCAAGACCAAATCCAACATCTCTGATTCTACCATGTCATATTCAACTTTGGAAACTTACGAGGAAGAAATATGTTCATGAACAATGGGACATAAAGTTTATGTTAAGTATATTATTTGATTTACATGTACAAGCTAGACAAAAATGGGTAGTGGGCTCTCCATGTTATAGATTCTGTATCCCTAGATTGGAACATCTAAGCTTTCACAGAGGAATTACCTTCAACATCAGCTTGAGATTTTTTTTATCATACCAATATATACAAGGCCAAACATTTGGTACACAAAAGGAAAAAATAATTTTTCAAATCACATAAAAAATATTGAGCAGGGCTGAAACCAAATAGGTTATCTTCAAGCCCGTAATTGTTGGGGGGAAAATGAAGGAATGCTTATTTTTGTCAATTAAAACTTGGCTATAGAGATCCCTGATTTAAGAAAATCTTATATGCAAAAACAAAAATAGGGCTTGTTCATGGTGTACTATGTTGCAAGAACCACTGAATATAAGTGTGTTACTAGTAATAAAGAAGTCCTGAATTATAAAGATATTTTGATATACAATATATTTAACATTACAAGGAATCTTCCTTATTTGAAGGAAAATATTAATGCAGAAAAAATGGAGGGCTTTATGGTCACATTGACTAATTTTTAAGAGCAATTATCTGATTGCTAATGTCCAATTAATCATATTTGGATTGAAGGAGGAATTAGAGTGGTCAACTTTGGGATTAACAAGTTAACAACACACTAAGAATAGTGTACACACTTTGTACCTCACCTATGTGTTACACTAAGTAATTTTATTTCTAGTAAACCTAGATTGATTCATTTTTTATCTGATGACAATGCATACCATACCATTTTAGTTTTATTATTTTTGTTTATAGAACTGCAATGAAAACTAGAGAAATGTAAAGTTATTTCAGGAATGAAGCATGCATTCTATGATGACTTTTGAAGAACAAGAAAAAAAATGTATTTTAATTCTTGCTTTTCAAAGCTGCCACTATGGTACTCTGAATAGTCTTGTAATTAATTCTCTCGGTTTCCTATTACTCTGAGACTAGTCATTTGGAGAAAATATAGAACTCCTTGTCTGGCTTTTCTGAATCTATTTTTCACAGTTGCAAAGTACTGGTCAAACAAATTAAATTACTGCAGCAGTATGTAACTAATTTTATGTAAATTAAGGTGTTAATGTTCTGAATCACATTCCTGAAAATGGTCTGTTTTCTCTTGCAGCTTTTCTTCATTAATGATGTTATGAATAGGCAAATCAAAAATCAATCTCTACAAGACTAAGTAGATAAATCGTTACCCTTCGGCCCTTTGAAGAATTAGATCTAAACAGTTTTATGGTCAGTTCAGTCCACATTTGTCAGTAGACCAACTAAAAAAATCAACATTTTAAACTTAATGTAACTCGGGATGAGGTGATGCGGAGTAAGTCTGATTTTGTTTGCACAGAGGGAGACCTTTCGGAGCTAATGGTCAAAGTGCGATGAGCAGTGAGTGCCAGGCTGAAACCTTCATGGGAAGTCTCTCTGCTCTCAGTAAAATGGATCACTTTAATGCAGCATCTCTTCTCTGTCTGCACTTCAAAATCTCCATCTCAAAAATTGCCCAAATGAAGCTATGGAATATCAGTGGAATAAAATATTTAATATTGGAAATACCTAAAAGAAATTGGCATTTGGAAATGAAAAGCAAATTCATCATCTACTGACACGCTTTCCAAAGAATATAAAGAAAATCAGGAGGTTTCTAACTATCTGGCACACTCATATAACTCATTGATTGAAATAAAACTATTTGTTAGAGGGAAACACTTAAATTATTTATCTTTGGGGATTTTAATCTACTGTAATAAGCATTGGTCTACTTCCTAAAGTGCACTGCATATAGATAACAGTGAAGCAAATAGGTAACTGGATCGGGAGTGTTGTTTCTATAATAAATGACAGATTGAATTCGACAAAATTCCAAATAAGTCATTATAGTTAGAACCATAATCAGATATATTTTGTGCCTGTTTACAAAATGGTTTTGAACAGTTTTTGTTATTCTGTTTATATCTTCCAACAGAGTAATGATCTACACATAACCCAAACCTTTATAATTTTGCATTCAGATAAAATGAAAAATATTATCTCATTTTCTACTCTCATTTGACCCTCAAACATATTCTTAAATGCACACATTATATAAAAGAAATATCAAACAGTATGCTAACAATTTTAAAGAAACCTCTCAAAAATTAAATCCTGGAATCTTTTAGCCAGTAAATGTAATAAGTTACAAGCAGTGACCTCATTCAAGGATCAAGTGCTAACGTGGTTATTGCCATGCAAAAACAGACACCTGTGTTATGAACCTGGACAGATCAAAACACAGCTACAGATGATGGAACAGCCTGGAGGGGGAGTTCAGTGAAGGAGAGAGCTTGAGCAGGAAGCTAGACATAGGATAGGCTGAACTCTGAGCCAGGATCAGCCACCAGTAGGTAGGGTGCAGACGTCTTAGAACTGCTAGCAACAAGCGGCATTTTGGACAGATTTAGAACCTGCATACTTTTGCTTTCCTGAGACAAATAGCATGCCTTAAATGTTCAGCCTTATGTGTTTGTTTGTTCAAGAATGCTACATTTCATATATTTACCTTCTCCATGAAAAATCTGCTAATTTGAGGAACTGAGTTGCAAAACATAATAGCACTAGCTCTGAAGTTGAGTTTAATAAAAAAAAATGGTTAAGAGTTCACACCCATGCTGGAATAAGGCTAGAAAACTGGTAATTTAATCAACATTTTATTTTTTAATTGCAATAATGAATAATGAATTGTCAAACCTGGAAAATTTACAGTAGCTGAAGGGGCCATCAATATTGTCGGATGCAAAGTTAAACCAACTTTTACAGATGAGAGATGCCTTTAGAATGGCTGTGATGAAATGTATTCCACCAGATGAATTTCTGTGATATGATTGCAAAATGAACCTCTTGCTCTCTCTTTTTTTAAACAGGCAAGGGAAGGGGCAGTCAGTCTGAGATTTACACCTGATTTGTGTTATAGTAATCTTTGAAATTAAGAAGTGTATCCTTGCATTTCATTAAATTCTGGCTAATGAGATAACTGTCTTCCCAAGGAGGGAATGATAAAGTACTCAGGCCATAAAGCATAAATTAATACTGCAAGGTTAAACACTGGAACTAACTCATGTTTCAACAAAAGCCCCTACCAGCAGTTAAATTAACTGACATAAATACCATAAAATCTGTCTTTATTTTAGTTTCAGATGATGCTTCTTTTTACACCCCTGCTTTCAGTTTGTATAACTCATTTTTGCACATTATTGCATGCACCATTTGCCATTTAAAGAATCAGCCACAATGGGGAAAAGATTTAAGGAATCAAATACTCAGAGAGGAAAAAGAAACTGGTGGGTCTGGGGGACAGCATACTGAAGATTGTTAGCACCATTGAAAATACTACAATAGACAACAGTAGTTCAAGAAACAGTTAATTATGAGACGACCAGCCCAAAGAAATCTACTTTTTAAGCTTTTGATAGACATTTTGAAAAAATGCTAAAGAAAAACCTGTGGTGATAATAGGTTTGATATATATTCTGGCAAAAATTATATCACATTAATGAGGTGGCTTAAAGGGCTCATGCATTTTGTAGGAGGCATTTCAATGTATTAGTATAATTAGCAGTGATGAGAAAACTGTTTGGAACTGAATTACCTCTCACGAGTTCATTTGAGCTATATGAAATTACACCATGCAAGAAGGAAAATTATGGAGCCATCCAGAGAGAGTTCATGCCTGATTTGATCATAGGCACTAATTGGATGATCATTTTCGTAAAGCTTTTCAAATGGTTGACAGTTTCTGCCTCTCATTTTTTTTTAATGGACGAGCGCTTTATTTCTTGTACTAAGCAACCAAACATAGGTTTGTTAGACATTTGGGTGTTTTTACAGAGACCTTACAGGTGTAATTGTCACAACCTGAGCAACCTTTGTCCATTAATTAGCTGCTTTTGGGGAACCCCTAATGAGAGTTGCTGTTCTTGTTAACAGTCTTAGAGAATACCTGATGAGTGAAGCTCTCCCAGCCTGATGAATGTCAGCACCACCATATGACAGAAATTTAATGAAGTTAAAATTTGACCCAACTGGGATGGCTAGAGGAGCATTAGAGTTGTACTACTTTTGATTTCTCTGTGTGTGTGTGTGTGTGTGTGTGTGTATGAGTGTGTGTGTGTGTGTGTGTGTGTGTGTGTAAGTGTAATATGAACTGTTCTAGTGGAAGACAACAGAAGAGTGAAGAGTAGAGGACAGAAATAGGAAGACTTACTGATAGACCTACTCTATGAACCTAGCCAACATCACAGGAGACTTGGTACCACACAATCAGCTTCTTTTGTATAAACTAATTTATGTGAGTTGCAAGATACAACAAAGTCTTAAAGGGGGAGAGGATAGTTAGACATCATACTTATCATATGCTTGACTTTGTCTACTCCATACTTCCTACTGGAATCATTTCCATTACAGCCGTACAAAACTTTCAAATGATCAGTGCTGTGGAGTTAAAATTATTTAAAAACTATACTTGTTTCAGAGAAGATGTATATCCTAGCAAATCAGAAAGAAAAGTTAGTATAAAAAACATGGCACTCGGTTTGCTGCTGAAAAGTAAGAGAATTAAGCTAAAGATTCTTTCCATCTGATTTGCAAATTCTCTTATTCTTAGGAAGGGCCCAATGAGATATGATACAGCACTGGTTTTGTAGGCATGTAGGTGGGTCCACATTCATTAACATGTAAGCATATATTTAAGTTGTTAGGTGTTTTTCTTTCTCAAAGTTAAGTACTGTAAGTAGTTCTTTCTCTATTTGGAAGTTTTCTATCTGTTTGCAGCTAATATATGTTACAAGATACATACTTATAAGTATTGCTTTCAGAAATATTTGCTACAAGCATTGCAACTATGAATCAAAAGGTGCAAGATCAATAATCTCAAAGTTTTAATGAGTCCTGTTGCTGTCCATGGGACCTTCTGTGCCTCTAGTTGGTTTAGTTAAGTAGAAAAGTTGCCACTTATAAAGTTAAAACCAAACATTTTTTATTAGGAATAGGTATTTACTAAGTGCGTTGCTACATTCAAGGAATATAACTTCAAGGCATCTAAAACTGAAGTTTTAAGGAATCAGAATGTACAGATATTGTTTTGTCTACTGTTTCATTACTTACATTAATTGAGAGAGCAAACAAGCTCACTCATGATAAGAAAATTCCATTTTCACCCCTTCTTCAGTGTTAGAAGGAATCATAGAGATTAGTAAGTAAATTGGTAGATTTAGATATAAGATGCATTTTAGAGTTTATGCCCTTGTTCTCCTCTGGTGTATCTTCTCATGTCACCAAGATATAAAATAAGAATCAATTTTCTAAATGGAAAACCCAAGAGATGTTTTCAAAATTCTGTTGGGTTTCCCTGAACCATTTTTGTTGTTCTTGTTGGCTTTTTGGAAATTCTCCTCTGCTTAGCTTTTAACTATATTCTTCTCCTACTAGGGTCTAATCTGTACATTGTCTTATTTTCATTTCAATTTCTTGTTTTCCTGAATTTGAATTTGTTTTCCTCCGGGTTTCCTGTGTTACTTCATCTTTCCCTTACAGTTCTCATCTTCTTTCTTGTATTGATGCAAATTTTCTGAATCCTTATCTTATCCTTGATTAATATTCATCTGGGTAGGGAATATTAAATTCGCTTCTGCAGTTCAGAGTTCCTGATGAAAATTCTGATATTTAATTCTTGTTCCTTTGTAAGTAATTGCCTTTTCTCTATAAAAGCAGGTTTGATATCTCATTACTTTAGCTCTTAGTCGTTTGCCTTCATCACACTCAGTAAATATTTTCAACCTGAAAACTTGAGTCATTCTTCAGAGCTAAAATATCTCCTGGTTTTCATGCCACATTTTTCTTTAGAATTTTCTGTTGCTGCTTTTTCATTTGTGTATGAACTTTTCTAGGCTTTATTTCTTCAGATATGATCTGTGGATATTTATCATACTAAGATATTTCACCTGTTTACAGATATTTCATAAACTATTTTTGTAGTTAGTCCTGCCATAATTTTCTTTTATCCTTTGGATTTTCTAAGGCTACATTACAATTATTTTTCTGTTCTTGTCATTGGTCAAGTTTTTGGATTTGCTGTAATTTTACTCTAATAAGATATATATGAAGAAAGTTTAATTTTCTATAAATCAAAATTTAAAATAATAATCTAGTTTCAGTTTTTAATCTTTCTATCCCAGAAGCATTAGAAACAGGACAGGTCACTTGTCCTGAGCTTTCCACACTTCCTAATATTTGGTAATACCATCAGAGATATACAGCAATGGTCATTTTCATCAAATTACTTTTACAAGTATACTTCATGCTTTCACAAATACTTCTTGGTATCGACATTCAAGTTTGCCAAACAAATTGTACTTACTTTTTAAGAATCTCATTCTTAAGCGCTTACTTGAGGTTCATTTTTCTATTGGTTAAGGTATGTCTTCAAGTAGCTCTTCAGGAAAAGAATAAGGGGACTTTCTTGGTCCATTTTATGCTATCTTAGACTGGGTAATTTATTAAGAGCAGAAAATTATTTCCATGTAGATTTGGAAGATAAGAAACCCATGATCAAGAGGCCAGCGGGTTTGGCCCAGTCACTGTGTTCCTAGATAATACCTTGAATGCTATGTTTTTTGGTGACAAATTCTTTATCATCATATTGCAGAGGAGCAGGAGAGAGAAAGCGTACACTTTCACACGTCCTTTATATAGCAGCATTAATCCAAAAGTTCTCAACTCCCTTGACTGAATGCTCCCGCCTACCTCCCAACACTATTTAGAATTATGTTTCCAACACATGAATTTTGAAGGATATAGTCAAGCTCTACCAAACACTGCTTTTACTTAGCTCTTGTGTATTTCAGAATATCTTTTACTTACCACAAGACATTAGAAGAAAACTAGGCTGAGTAACATTTTTGAGGTACAACATTTTCTACTCAAACTATGGTTTTACTTTTCAAAATAGAAGTCTCAAACTAGACAAACTTGTATTCTTTGGCACAAAATTTTTTTCCTGTACCAGAATACTTGCAATATTTTTTTCATCAATTTGTGCTTCCCATTCAGATATTTTCCAAAAAATATATTTATATATGAGTCTTTTTACATTGATTATTTTTGAACCATGTGAATTATTATACAGGAATATGTAAAATATATAATTAAATATATTATCACAAATATTTCTTAAGTTATACCTTTGATTATGTTGCTATTCTGATAATTGTTCTTCAGGAACATCTGAACAATGGATTCCCATTCCCTACCTCCTATATGCGATATTTTCTTCTATATAATCTTTGTCTCTTTGTTCTTTCCCTCTACATTTTGAGACAGCATCTAGGAATTCATAGTTTGTTTCCTTCCCATTATTGAATGGAGTTTCTACAATGCTGACTGTATTTCGCTCCTCATTAACTCCATAATGAACTTAAATTTTTCTATTAATATTTTGTTTTTCTTAAGTCTTTCATCTCTTTTCACTTTCATTTTCAGATCAGCTATCTTACTTTTTATGATAACTTTAAAAACGTTTCTTTGGTTTTCTGAAAACAAATATTTTGAAAGTCTTCAGTCATTTCTTTTATTTTATTTTAATATGTTTTTATTTTAAATATGTTTCTTTTAAATATGTTTTAAATAATTTTAAATATGTTTCTTTGGTTTTCTGAAAACAAATACTTTGAAAGTCTTCAGTCATTTCTTCTCTCCTATTCTTTTTACAGTCTCCAAGCTGGATTTTTTTCACCAGATCATTTGGAAAGTGTTTCAACTTCCCATTGCCAAGCATAAAAACGTGAATGGGCCAGCACCCATTCTTTCTGCACTGCTACTATGAATATATGAAGTGTCCATCTTCTGCAATGTGAAGCACACAACCTCTGCCCCTTATTCTATTTTCCTCCACCTTCTTAGAAACTTGAGGAATTGACTAAGGTCTCTCTATCTCTACTGTATCCCCAACAAGTCCCCTCCCAAAAATCAGCATCTTTCCAGTGTTCATCATTCTCTGCTCTGTCACTTTCATAGGGCTTTCAAAATCGTTGTGTATCTATCTGCCCACTTTGTATCTCTCCAGCTTCTACTTGGTCCTTGTCTGCCTCAGGCTGGCCTCTGTCCCACCACTCCACCCAAACTGCTCTCATCCAACAGAGCAGCGACCTCCCTGTTTCTAATTCTGATGGCTGGATCTCATCCTTCTTGATTTCTCAGCAGAATTTGATATACAATTGACATCCCCCTCCTTTCTGAACACTTTTCAGCCCCACTGGAGAATTTCTGCCTACATTCGTTATTCTTTTACATCTATATAAATCCTTGGTCTTTACATTATTGATTTCTATATGCTGTATATGTTAAAGGTATTATTAGCATTTTGTCTGTGACAGGAGGCAATTTAGGAAAGAAATATAGCAAATCACTTAAGTCAATACAAACATGGGTACCTATTTGACAAACTCAGAAGGGAGGTACTAAATGAAAATTTTCAAAAAAATTACATTTTCCATTTCAAAAATGTATATTTCTTTTGAACTTCACAGTCCTACAAATTAAGTTAAATTAGTTAATGCACAGATATTAGTTTTCAATATTCCCACTTGCTAAAATAAGCTATTATCTAGGAACTTATCATTCTTGTATACTAATTATTCTAGAAAGATCCTTTAATAAAACATGTATCTTATTTAGAGAAAAAGAGGTTGAGAAAATGTTTAATAAATATAGTCAATTCATAAGAAATATTTAATACATTTCCTTATTCCTTATTATTGTAATAAGTATCATGTTCAGATTAATTGAAAGGGGAATGTTGGAATAAAATCAAGGTTTTTAGAGAAAATGAGTAGAGATGAATGTTTAGTAGATAATCAGCAATCTGTCCTATAAGATACACATGAAATCTGCCTAGTCATTAAGCCTAATCTAAAATAGGTTAAAGAGGAAAGCAAGTTTCTGTTTAAATCCTTCAATTTTACTCTGCAAAATGAGTATCTTTTCTGTGAAATCCAGTTATTCTGATTGCTGTCCATTCTGCTTTATAAAAGACATTTTAAAAAAATTTCATATAGAGAAATGTATTAGCATTTCCTTCCTGCATTCTGTGGAACAAGCATGAAAACTTTAAAGACCACAGAACTGCAGAACAGTTTTGGTTATTTTTCTTTCATAGTCTTGTTAGTTAATACAAGTACTTCTAAACTCATGCATCTAGCCAGTAACTGTAAAGTGATCTATTATTATAACTACTGTAAAATGAACTATTTATAAAGCATATGCATAACAAGTCATACAAACCTTTCACCATAATCTTGTGAAATTATTAAAATATCCATCTTAATTATAAGGCACTCAAAGATAGTGGCATACCAAAGGTGGCATGCCTTGCATGGAGCAGGTCCAGGAGTCAAAGCAAAATTTGCTGACTCCAAAACTCCATTAGAACATGTAGTAAGGGGCCCAACCAGAGGGAACCTCAAAAGGTAAAAGTGTTATTATTATTTTCTTATTTTATATCAGTTCTTCTTATTTCTTATAACAGATATTGGGGGCTGGGATGTAGCTCAGTGGCACAGTGCCTGCCTTGCAAGCACAAGGTCCTGAGTTTGATTCCCACTTCCAAAAAATAAAAAATAAATGGAAAAGAGATACTGGCAATGCAGACAACTAAAAAAATACATTTCCATGCTCTCTCCAAGAAGCAAATGGAAATAATGTATAGGCACATGTGGAAGGAAAACTTAGCTGGGACGTCCACCTCTTATATTCCTTTCCCTTCTCCTCTCTTGCTACTTGAAATGCTACCATAACCAATCATCTGTGTTCACAAGGTAGGCTTGGACACATAAAGCATGTGTTAGAATGATGAGCAGCAATAGGGTCATCACAGAGTTTCTGACCTATCCCTTGACTTCTTTTATGTGGTGAAGAAATTCTTGAGTTTCAGTTATTGTTATTTGGATGTGTGTTAGTTTTTCACTGCTGTGACAAAATACCCCAAAAAATCAATATGAAGGAAGAAAGACTCATTTTCCCTCACAGTTTCAAAGGCTTCAGTCCGTGGTCACTGAGGTCCATTGTTTCTGGGTTTGTGTGACAGAACATCATGGCAGAGAGCATATGGTAGAGCAAAGCTGCTCACCTCATGGCTGCCTAGAAGCAGAGGGAGAGGGGACCTAAAATGTTCCCTCCAGAGACACATCCCCAATGACCACAGCACCTCCAATGAGGCTACACTGCCTAAAGTTTCCACTGCCTCCCAAAAGCCCTTTAAGCTGTAAATCCATCCATGGAGTAGTCCATCTGCAAAGTCGGGGACTCAGGGTCTGGTCACTTCCCAAAGTGCTGCACCAGACTTTCAGCACCTGAGCTTTTGGGGAAAATTTCAGATTAAAACCATAGTGGGAGATTTCTATTACATGCAACTAAAATAGTCCTGATTGATACACATAGATGTATACATCATTCCACTTAGTGCAAAAAAAGAAAACATTCACAGGTTGTAGATTATCAGCATTCCAGATAGTCTTCACCGAAATATTGCCTGAAGTTAAAGTGTTCTGTAGAAGCAAAAGACATGGGTTTGGGGTAACAGATTGATAGATTGATGCAATTTATATTTTGTTAGGAAAGAATTGAATGCTTTTTGGTCATTATATAGCATGGGAGTGTTTATGTATGGCAGTCCTGTGGCTGGCAAAAAGCTGGTGGGTAGATTGACAAACTTAGAACAGTTATTTAAGAGAGAGGCTGCTGTGAATGCAGAAATAGCCACAGACAGTTCGTGCTCCTGAGGACAAATGATGATTTGTTGTTATGCTTGAACTATGATGAAATCAGTGAAGGCCTCATAGTAAAAAGCAAAACCATGGGGATGCTATTAGGAGTTTAGCATTTCTAGTTTGTGAAGGAATATGGATTCTACTTACCAAAAATAATAGCATATAGGAAAGGAAGAAAGAAGTTATTGTCATTATTTTGAATTGTTCCTGAACTCTTCCATTGTGTCATGAATTGTAAGTCAAATTCCACATTATTAGTATTCATTTTATTAGTGTGATGTATGTGCTCTGCCACAATATTACTGTAATGAAATAATATGATATTATGAGTTGTCTTCCACAGATCTAAAGCAGTGCTTATGAAACATATAATGGAAATGCACATAAAAGGGAGAAAGAGAGCTACTGATCCTCTCCTAGTAGCTCTAGTTCTTAGACACCAAAGTCACTTTCTTGGTAAACAGCACACCTTCCATCAGTGCTTGCTGCTTATAGGCCATCGCTGTTGTGTTCAATGGTAATGTCTGGCATCCCCATTAGTACATAAGTCTTTTTAATACAGCACTCTACTAGCGTTACTGCTCAACCCACTGCACATATGAATCCCAGTTGTGAAAATCCAGCAAAATCTATAGAATCCAAATATCAATAAAAATACCAACAAGAGTTCTTCAATTGACAGCTTTATGAAGAAAACAAAAGAAATATCTGAAAATGGCTGAACCTGACTCTACACTTTGGAATAGGAATGAATATACTCATTTCCAGACTATTAACGTAGGCATACTTACATATAACAAATTGCAGATGGCACAGATGGAGTTCTCCCAGGAATTTCTACTTTCTCTTCAGCAAGAACTGGAAAAACCATTCCTTCATAGGAAATGTCTCTTGGCTGGTGCTGTGTGGATTCTCTTTCCAGGTTCAACTAACATTCTTCTCATCAGCTACAGAGGGTCCAGTTGTTAATGCACTGGGCTCAAGTAGAACACTGAAGGACATCAGAGGTCATTATTAGCTAGATGAAGACAGGACAGGATATACCAGTCACAAGAGCGTTTTGCATAGGTTCACATAGCTAAAACCGAGAGGTTCAAAATTATAATACAGAGAACTGACTGGCCAGACCAAACCACAGGCCAGATCACAAGGATATGGTGACAAAATTTGGGCAGGTAGAACAAGAATATTAGAAGGCATTTTATGTAAGCTTGCAATTCTAAGCACAAACACCTTCCTAAGTAGAAACTGTGACAAAAGTGATATTTTTAGATCACTGTCTCACTTGTGCAGTGGCTGGAATGAAATGGAAAAGATTGCTGAAAGGCATGTTTTAAGAGGCAAAGACTTAATGAATAAAACCCAGATTGCATAGGAAATAATTCAAAGAATCAACAACTGGGATTGCATCTTATTAAAAAGCTTTGGTACAGCAAAAGAAATCATCAACAAAGTAAAAAGACAACCCAAGAGTGAGAAAACATTTTAGCTACTTGCTCCTCAGGCAAAGGATTAATATCTAGAACATATAAACAACTGAAAAAAATGCAATCCCCTAAATTCAAAAAGTGAAATCCCAATCCAGTAATGGGCATCTGGGATGAATATGCACTTCTCAGGTGAAGTACAAATGGCAAATAAATATACGAAAAATGCACAGCATCACTGGTCATTTGATGAAAATTAAAACTACACTGAGAGTCCATCTCACCCCAGAAAGAATGGCTATCATTAAGGAATTAGCCATAACAAATGCTGGCAGGGCTGTGGGGAAAAGGGATCATGTTATGGTTTGTGTCTGGATGTTCTGCAAAGCCTCATGCAGTCACAGGGCAGGCTTCTAGAGTTTATAATTGATTCACAGTCCAATTCTGAGATTATGTGTGTGAAAGCTACACCCACCATGGGCTGGGTAACTTGCATACAATATAAGGGAGGGAAAGAGGCTTGCTTGCTGCTGCTCCTCTTTTTTTGCTCTTGTTGTATTTTTGCTATTTTCCACCACCATGAACTGTTGCCCCCTGCCACGTGCCCTTCTGCCTTGGAGCCAGCCAAATGTGGACTGAAATAGACACAACTGTAAGCAAAATAAAACTTTCCTTCCTTAATTTTGGGTGTCAGGTGTTTTGTCTCAACAGTGAGAGAAAAGTAACTAAGACAGAACAATTCTCCACTGTTGGTAGGGATATAGACTGGTGCAACCACTGTGGAAATCAGTGTGGAGATTCCTCAAAAAACTAGGACTAGAGATTCCACTGGACCCAGCTATTCTGCTTTTTGATATCTTCCCAAAAGAATTAAAAGCATTATACCACAGTGATGTATGTGCACCCACACTTATAGCAGCACAGTTTGTAATAGCTAAATCTTGAAAACAACCCAAATACCCATCAACCAATGAATGTATATAAAAGATGTGTTTTTCTTTTTATTTAATGGAGTACTTCTTGGCATAAAGAAGGATAAATTTGAGACATTTATTTCTAAATGGATGGATCTTGAGACTATACTCAAGTGAAATAAATTGGACATGCATGTGTAAATATCATATTGTTTCTGTGGTGTTAGAAAGTAAAAGTATAAATAATAAACAAATGGTACAATAGATATTATGAAATGGGAAGAAATTGTTCAAAAGGAAAAAATAGGTAGGGGGAAAGAAAAAGTGAGAAAAGAAAAGGGAAAAGAAAAAATGAGAAAAGAAGGCTAAAATGGAACTAAAGCTTTGTAAATAAGGAGGGGAACAAGGGTTGAAGGGAGGGGAGGTGAATGAAAGGGAAAAAGAGACAAATCAAGGTACATCATGTACAGACGCAAATTTCCTGTGATGAATGTGATCATTGTAAGTACCTACACTATACCAGTAAACTTAATTAAATTTTAAAAAAGAAAGGGATGTTTCAATCCAAAGGATTTAGTTATAATTCAACTATAATGAAGAACTCAAACTACACAGAAAACACAAGAAAAGCACAAATTGTACAAGGAATAATCAATTCTGCTTAGTCACTTCACCAAATGAGAAAAGGATATGAAATAGCAGAATGGTAGAAACTAAAATTGGCATTTTCTTTTCTTTTTGGTTTTTTTTTTTTTTCCGGTACTGGGAACTGAACTCATGACTTTGCACTTGCCAGGCAGGCGCTGTGCCGCTGAGCTAAATTTCCAGCCCCCAAATTAGCATTTTCATAAGGTTAATCAATCTATTCTTTTAATTTAGAAATGGAAGGAGTAATTGTAGTACACCTTGCAATCTTTGTGCATTTCAAATACACAACATATGTAACTTACCTAGTTTCATTTTGTTTTACCTTGTCAGACAGGCTAAAAAGAGAAGCATCTGTTTGGATAAACACTGATTTTTTTTAATCTGATGACTTATGTATATTGTGGAAATTTTGTTACAGATTATTGCACCAGTTCACATTGGGTCTACATGGAATAAGCAAATCAAAGCTGTACCCCAAAATATTTTCATTTTGAGTGACATCATTAGTGAAGACTAGAAAGAAGGTGGAAATTGAAGTTCATATCACTCAATGACTTCAGAATACTATTGCTAAGTAAAAAAAAAAAAAAGTATCTTCTCTTTTCTATTTGTCCTGGAAGAACACTTGGTTTAAGTGGGCAAAATTTCTAGCCAAACCTGCTTCCCCAAGTCATCTCCCAAGCCACTTTGCCCCCAGTGTCTAAAAGCAGAAGCTTAGCAAAGGAACTGCACAGTGATTAACTTGATCTGTCTTCCCACCAGTTGCAAAAATATGCTTCGTAGATTGCACACTGTGCTCTTTGATGCTATACAAGGAGCTTGTACTTGAAAAATGGTATTTCACATTCATTTCTAAAAATAATGTCTGGTAAAATCTGTCAAATTTATCAAAAATAAGAAAGAAATCTGCATTCTGTACTGAGTCATGGAAGAAAAGCAGTTAGTGTAGGCAGTGATTGGAGAGAACCGCTTTGTTTTCTTTGTATGCTGTCACCACTTCAAGCGCCATGCGCTTTAATTCCGGACTGACTGTGGGTCTTCCATCCTTAAACAAAAGCACCATGAGGGCAGCAGTTTTTGTGACACTGTAACTATACAGCTCAGTGAGTGTACGTACATCCTAGCGTCCCAAACTATGTGAAAACTGCTAAATTGTAACACTCTAATCCTAGTGTCCCAAATTATGTGAAAATTGCTAAATTATAACACTCCAATGAGCAACATGTGGCTTTAATGAGCACAACTTTGAGGGGAACACTGTTAGGCTGCATATTCAGAAAATGGTTTAATTATTTTATTACTTTTGTAACCTAACTACAATATTAAAATTCTGGGGAAAATTAAACTCTGGGTTTTTCATCTGAATATCTTGAGTTGATAGCATCTTATAACCAGTTGTTCTAAACGTTCTTCCGTGATGTTTCCTGTAAAAGCCCTTACATGACTTTTTGCATAGTCTAAGAGGACTTACAAATCGATTTGAAGAACTATAATAAGCAGCCATCCAATACAAATATGTTTACATGACTTAAAAGGGAGGTGGATTCTCAGGTAGTCCACCTGGTTTCACAAAACTCTGCAAGCTGCTTCTCTAGAAATTTCCAGGAATTTCTGTATTAGCAGAGCTGCAATTGCACTCTTGAGCCACGTGGGGCAAAATGATAACAGATGAGTATTATAGACAACAATAAAGTGATAAACGGGAAATAAATGGAAACATTTGAGAAAAAATAAAATTTTATCCCAAGAGTTTGTGATTATGAACAGAAGCAAGCAATTAAACAAACCAAAATTTTCCTAGCAAATGTCATTTCTTGCCTCAGATTATAACTATTTCAAAATGTCTTCCAGATTCTCTCTTTCTATTGGACTAATTTAGATAAATCTGAGCAGTGCTTTATATTGTTTTCCTTTGTTTTACCTCCAAAAACACTCTTTCTCTTTGAGTTGCTGAACAATCAACCATGATCCTAAGAAACCGAGTTCAGGGTACAATAAAAATATGAATTTCTTTTTATATTTAATATAATTAGAAAAATTTAGTTTTTGCTCAAATGATTGGACTTCCACTTTCACTGAGTGAAAGAACATCAGTTTCTCTGCTTCGTTAAAAGAAAAAGCAGAAAATTTTATTTTTTTTTTAATTTTAAAAATAAAAGGAGGAAAACATTAACAGACAGGCAACCTTTGCCAAATAGCAAAAGAACAGTACAGACAATACAGAGTTACAAAGTGGTACGAAATTAACAATGCTTGCAGTATTACATATGGATATCTTCAAAGTGGTTTCTCATGAAAACAGATAGAGACATGCAATATTGATCAATCAAGGATGCATTGACAATTTCTTTCAGCAAAGAAATAGAAGACAGAACAACTATGTTAACTATCCTGTATATACATACATACAAAATTTCTCCTTCTTTCCCTTCTCTTTTCCCACATCCCAGTTGCCCTTTACACTTGAGGGTTTTCCTATCATTTCACAATGTCTATCATACCTCCGAGTTTAAATTAACTCTTTCAGGTATTACACTAGTGAAAGAATGC
>NW_004955416.1:4539996-4541479 GCF_000276665.1 Chinchilla lanigera | reverse complement strand
TCCTCAGAAAACTAGGTCTAGAGGTCCCATTCAACCCAGCTATTCCTCTTCTGGGTATTTTCCCAGAAGATCTCAAAACATCATATCCCAGTGATATATGTGCACCTATGTTCATAGCAGCACAATGTGTAATTGCTAAATTGTGGAAGCAACCCAAATGTCCATCCACCAAAGATTGGATACAAAAATTGTGGTACTTTTATAAAGTGGAATATTACTCAGCCATAAATTAAGATAAACTCGAGTCTTTTATAGGTAAATGGTCACAACTAGAGACCATACTCATAAGTGAAATAAATCAGACCTGCATGTGCAAGTACCACATTCTTTTACTAGTTCAAAGCCTGAAAGAGTTCATTTAAACTCGCAAGTATGATAGACATTGTGAAATGATAGGAAAACACTCAAAGGTAAAGGGCAACTCGGTTGTGAGAAAAGAGAAGGGAAAGAAGAAGAAATTTTGTATGTATGTATA
Source organism: Chinchilla lanigera (assembly GCF_000276665.1). Classification (NCBI taxonomy): domain Eukaryota; kingdom Metazoa; phylum Chordata; class Mammalia; order Rodentia; family Chinchillidae; genus Chinchilla; species Chinchilla lanigera. The sequence goes on along the minus strand of NW_004955416.1, from coordinate 4,541,004 downwards.
TACAGGATAGTTAGCATAGTTGTTCTACTGTCTTCTGTTTCTTTGCTGGAAGAAACTGTCAATGCATCTTTGACTGATCAATACTGCATGTCTCTGTTTTCAGGAGAAACCACTTTGAAGATATCAATATGTAATACAACAAACATTGTTAATTTCCTACCACTTTGTTTGTAACTCTGTATTGTCTGTACTGTTCTGTTGTTATTTTGTAAAAGATTGTCTGTCTGTTAATGTTTTCCTCCTTTTATTTTTAAAATAAAAAAAATGGACCATGTATTGAAAAGTTTTACAAAATGTTATTCTTTTGAAGTAAATGATTCATATGAATAAAATTTGTAAGGAATTGAAATATGCTTACTATTTCATTATTCTCTATTCTAGTGAAAGTATTCATTAAAATGTTTTCTAAAATAAATCTTTGTATTTTAGTGTATATTAATGTCATAGAATTAGTATACTTTTCTTAAGCCATATATGTTCATGTCTCTAGTTTCTATACATTTCTGAAACGTTTTCTTATAAATTTAGCAACATCAGCAATTGAATTCTTTCTCCCTTTAACTCACTTATTTAATGGTGCTATTTTACCCATGTGTAAAGCAACTAGAAATAGATATGAGATATTTTTGTCATGAAAATGAGTTATCCCTTGAAAGTATTTTTCAATGTTAAATTTTATAGATTTTAAGACTGCATTTTGATGTTTTCATTTTGAAAGATTATGAACAATATTTAGATGATTAAAACAGATCTAGACTAATCATTAGACCATATTAGACCATGAGATATTATCTGAAGTTTTCAAATGAATGAACAAGGTGTACCAAATGGTTCTGAAGAGGACATTAAAGCCGTTGCTCTTCCACATCCCTTCTGTGGACTGTAATACCTTGAGTGAGTGGCATGACATCACTGTGTCCTTTAAAATATATAGCAGGGGTGGGGCTGGGGATTTAGCTCAGCGGCAAAAGCGCCTGCCTGGCAAGCGCAAGGTCATGAGTTCGGTTC
>NW_004955416.1:4531220-4539896 GCF_000276665.1 Chinchilla lanigera | reverse complement strand
GTCAACCAAAGACTCATTGACAGTTTCTTTCAGCATAGAAACAGCAGATAGAAGAACAACCATGTTATCTATCCTGTATATACATACATACAAAAAGGGAGAAAATTTTTTAAAAGTCATTTTCCAAAGCCACAATCTAGTTAGTGAGAAATATTCATTCTACATATGGTTACTTATCCTGATGAAGATTTGCAATCTAAAAAATTGACCAAGAAACTGTACACAACACTCAAGTTGTATTTAGATTTTATTTAACTGATGATCTTCTGAGTACTCAGAGATACTCCAAGAAAACAGTGATTTGTCCCTGGGTCAAATTCAACATACAGGAAAGTGGTTGAATTTGCTTTCATTTCTCTGCATGGTTTTTCTGCCTAATACAGAGCAACACTATAAAACAAATTACCCACCCTTACATTTACCAAATTACTTAGTCCCACTTTCAGGATGGATCTGAACAAAATGGCTAGAAATTTGTTTTTGAGGTAGGCACTTCATTTCTTGAACACTAGATATTCTCTCACTCTTCTTTATGTTTGTCAGTTTGAAAGCGGAACCCAATGGTATTTTATAGATTTAGCGTTCACTTTTTTCTACATGTAATTTTAAACTTTTAAAGTTAAATTGATTAGCAATTACCTTTTCTTCCTTATTTGAGAGATGTTTATATATTTTGCTTATTTATTTAAAGTCGGGATTTTGTGTTTCATTATTTAAAATGGTAAATTTATTAAGTCAAAAATACGTGTCTGGAAGCCATTGTTTATTTTTTTATTTTTTTTATTTTTTTGGATTTTCTCCGGTACCAGGAACCGAACTCACGACCTTGCTAGGCAGGCGCTTTTGCCGCTGGGCTAAATCCCCAGCCCCGAAGCCATTGTTTAGACTGAGCTTTTATATTGTATCCCAACAGAGTAGGAAAAAAATCACAATGAAGACACTGTGCCAAATTTCCAATTCACTAAGCTGAAGCTAAACTCTCTGACCTTCCAAAATATCAAATTAGAAATTAGAGAGATGCTATGGTCTATACCTAAATTTCCCCTAAATCCTCATACACTCGTAAGTGAGTCTTTGGGGAGGTGGTTAGATCATGGTGTGTGATGCTCTTCAGTGGAGTAGCCCACTAATGAATTTAGAGCTAAATGTGATTTGGGAGGCAAGATCTGGTTGGAAGGGTGAGTCACTGGGAGCTTGGCCTGGAAGGGTCTATCTCACTTCCTCCTCCTTCGATATCTCCCTCGCTTCTCGCTCTCTCCCTCTCCCTGTCCCTATCCCTCTCCCCCTCCCCCTCCCCCTCTCTCCCTCTCTCTCTCTCTCTCACCCTCTCACCCCACCACAGGCCTCTGCTTCCTGTCACCAAGAGCTGTTTCTCCTCTACCATGCCTGCTCTCTGCCACGCTGTCCTGCCTCGAAGCCAGTCAACTATGGACTGAAACATCTACAAGTTGAGAACCAAAATACACCTTTCTTCATTAGAGTTATGGGTGTTGGATATCATGTCTCAACAATGACAGAAGTAACTAAGACAAGAGATAAAGGCCAAATTGACCAAACAGACCAGTTTCAAAGGACATGATGATGATTACACAAAAAGTTGACTAGACAACCTGATGCTAGCCAATCAATTATTTTCCTACTGTGGCTCCCTGTCCTCAACCTACAAAGAAAGTAGTCTAGTTTTTAAGGTTTTGTTTCCTCTTTCTTTAGCCCTTTTCTGTGTGCAAAACCAGCCTCCTCTGCTTGGCTCATTGAAGCACGCTATTTTAAGGAACAAAGCATTGTGCAATTATAGGATTAAAAATAAAGGCAATTAAGATCATTAAATGTTTGGTGTTTTGGCACATACCAGAATTCAGAAGCCTGAGGCAAGAGAATCATTGTGAGTTCAAGGCCAGACTGGGCTACAAAGCAATACCTTGTCTCAATAAATAAATAAATAAATAAATAAATAAATAAATAAATAAAAGCATGAACTTCTGGTAGTATTATCTTTTGACAATAAATGCATGGACACCTTTTTCTCCACCTCCTTAGGTAAGTTTATTTCAAAGATTTGTAATAGAATCTTTCATCAAATTCTTCATTTCTTATGAATTCCCTTTATTTCTGAAATTTTTTTTAATTTAGTATACATTGTACTTCTCTCTTTGTATTGTCAAGTTCTGTGGGATTTGGCAAATGCATAGTATTATGCATCTAACACTATGATAACATACAAAATAGTTTCATCACACTAAAAAGAAAAAGTCCTGTGCTTTATTTATTCAATTCGCTTCTTTTCCCACACCCTTGCCAACCACTGACCAGTTTGCTACCCATTCAGTTTTGCCTTTCCACATGCTCTAAATGGAGTCCTATGGGATTTAGCCTTGTTGGAACAGCTTCTGTCTGGTAATATTTGTAGCTCATCCTTGTTATTTCAAGGTTTGATAGTTTCTATCTGTATCATTGGCTAGCATCCCATTGCATGGATGCACCACCATTTGTTCACGTTTACTTATTGAAGGACGTTTTGGTTTCCTCTAGCTTTTCACATTTATGAATAAAGTTCCCATAGACACATTGCAGCATGATCTTTGTAATAATGAGATAAAATGTTTTCCAGATTATATTTGTTATTTTGATTCCCACTATTCTCATGCTCCACACCTTTATGAGAGATGGGTGGTGTCAGGTTGTTTTGATTTTATTTTGTTAGTTGTGCTGTGGTGCTTTTCACTTGCCTTGATGTCCTAAATCAGTTTGAATCACTTACCTTTCACGATTATTTTGATTTTGGGAAAAAGCTAGAAATCCTATAATGTCAAATCTAGTGCCTAACCCTAAAGCACTTATTTTGCAAAAATTGACATAAATGATCAGTGAAATAAAATCATAAAATCTATATTGTTTATAATATTCTCAAAATGATTTTACGTTGATTTGAACACATTTATCCCATCATTCTTGGCATAAATTTGTCTTTTACTGTAATAAAAATTTTTAAAGTTTTAAACATTCACTGTATTTTTGATCCACCCTTGTATTTATACAAAATTTTTAAAAGACCCCTCTATTGAGTCATTTTTATATCTTTGTTTAAAAATCACTTGACTTGTATTTATATGAAGCTATTGCTGTACTTCCTATTCTATTGGTATACATGTCCATGCTTTTGCTAATATTGCTCTGTCTCAATTACTATAGATTTATAGAACGTCTTGATATTAGGTAATGTTCTTCATTCTGTTCTTGTTGCAATTACTCTAGGTTCTTTGCCTTTCCATATATATTTTAAAATTAGTTTGTTTATACCTCCAAATAGCTTGCTAATTCCTACAAAATAGCTTGCTAATATTTTAATTGGTATTGCCTTAAATCAATAGATGAATTTGGGAAGAAGTGACATTTTAATAGGAACAATAAGATTTCTAAGCTCAGAAAGAGATGAGATGAACTCATAATATCTCTTTGTTTATTTCAATTTTTATTTCTTCTCTCATTGTTTTCTACTTTTCCAAAACTGGTCCTATACATATTTTTTTGCATTTTTATACATAATTGCTTCAACTTTTGGTGCCATTATAAATAATAGGTTGAGTTTTTTTCAAAGTCCCATTCAGTGTCCATCAGTGGGAAAGTCATTGACTTTTGCATTGATTTGTATACTAAGACTTTGTTATTTTGGTTATTAGTTATAGGAATTTTTAATTTCATTTTTGTCATCTTTTCTCTTCATAGACTATTTATCTGTGACTACACCACTTTTATTTTTCTTTCTCAGTCTATATTAGATAAATTTTTCTGGCCTTATTGTACTAACTGGGACTTCAAATGCAAAGTTAGGGGCTGGGGGTTTAGCTCAGCGGCAAAGCGCTTGCTTGGCAAGCGCAAGGTCGTGAGTTCGGTTCCTGGTACCGGAGAAAAACCAAAAAAATAAAAAAAAAAAAAAAATTCAAATGCAAAGTTAGAGTAAAAAAGGGTATTGTTCTTGCCATTTCTTAATCTTAATATTAAATATTCTATTTTTTTACTAGAACATTTAGAAGTTTATTGACTTTTTAAATCTTTTTTAAAAAACAGCTTGTGATTTGCTTGTAACTTCTTTTCTATATTTTGCTCATGTGCTCAATTTCACAGACTCTTGGTCCAATGTTTTTATTTGCTTTAGGCATAAATTGTTCATGTTTCACTAATTTTCTAAAGTGGAAGGTTAGATTATTGATTTGTGATCTTTGCTCTTTTCTAATATTTACATCTAACATGATAAATTTTTGTTCAGATATGATTTTGCTGCATCCCATAAATTTTGATAAATTGTGTGGAAGTTTTGTTGCTGTTGTTTCTTTGTTTCCTTTTGTTTGTGGTACTGGAGACTGAACCTGGAGCCTTGAGTATGCTAGGTTGGCATTGTTCCACTGAGCTACATTTTCAGCTCCATCTGTCTAGCACTTTATCTGTCTATCTATCTATCTATTTATCTATCTATCATCTACCATCTATTTACAATCTATCTATCATCTATCTATCGATCTTTATTTCTGCCTATTTGAGGCAAGTCTTACTATTTTGCTCAGGACAGCATTGAATTTGAGAGGCTTCTGCCTCCCCAAAGTATAAATAATTAAGAGAAAAATAAAAGCTAGGCAATAGGAAACAGAGACATAGATTATGTCAATACTGGAAGGGTTTTGGATAGGGAGATACGGAAGGGAAGGTGTGGAAGAGGAAGCGAAAATGATCAAGATGTGATATGCACATGTGTATGCCAATACCCTACAGTGGATATATTTATTATATATCTTAAACTTATGCAAATAAAAATGTTAAAACAAGTGTGCACCACCACATTCAGCTGGCTCTTTTTCCTTTATGTAGATTCATGGTTATGATCTGAGTCATTTTTCTTCTGCCTCAGAACTTGCATATAACATTCCTTGCAGTGCTGGTCTCCTAGCAATAAATTCCTTTGTTTTTTTATTTCTCTAAGAAAGTTTTTATTTCTCCTTCACTTCTGAAGTTTTGCTGTATATAAAATTATATGTGACTGAATGGTATTGCCATTTTAAATTTGTCATTGCTTTTGTCTTCGTGGTTTCTAAGAAGAAATTTGATGAAATCCTCATCTTTCTTTATTTATAAGTATGGAGCTTGCTTTTTTGTTGACCTTTTTCAAGATTGTGTCTTTTCCTTTTCTGTAATTTGTAAAATATATATATTTGGTACTTCCTGAGCATCTTGAATAGTGTCTGTCATTAGTTTGGGGAAGTCTGGGGCCATTTTGGTTTCAAACATTCTACTTCATTGTCTTGTTCTTCTCCTCTGTATTCAAATTACATGTGCATTATATCTTTTGATGTTGCCTGAGAATTCTTAGATATTCTTTTCTGAGTTTGTTTTTCCTGAGGTTTTCTTTGCATTATTTTTCTGTTTTCAGCTTTGGGAGATCTATTACCCAGTCTTCAAGTTCAGTGGTATTTTCTTGGCCATGTCAAGATAGCTGATGAGCTGGTAAAAGCTAGACTTTGTTTCTGCTACTGTGCTTTTTATTGATAACATACATCTCCTATCTCTCTGCTCACATTATATTTCTCTTATTTTTCCAGGAGAGCTCTTAACATATTAATCATAGTTATTTTTAAATTTCTTGCCTGATAATTCCTACAATTTTGTTGTTTCTAAGTTAAGTTTTAGTGATCATTCTGTATAATTTTTCCTTGCCTTTTATCATGCTTTATGATTTGTTTTATAATTTGATAGACACATGCTGTTAGAACGCAAGTTTGTCTTGGAGTTGGGTACATTTATTATTGCTGTAAGAACTAGAGTCTTCAACTTTTTCATGTACTCCTATTTACCCTCTCTCAACATCCTGAAGTACTCATGTTTGTGTGTTTATTGATGGGATATCTCTCAACAGTCCAGTCTGGCTTTGAACTCACTGTGTAACCCAAGCTGGCCTCATACTTATGGGATGTTCCTGCCTCAACAGCCCAAGTGCTGGTCTTACAGGCATGTAGCACCGTACCTGAAAGTACTCTATCTCAGAGATTCTGTGTCATTAGTTTTTCCACTGTAATTCATTGTGCTTATAAACTGTTGGGGAGGGAGAGCTTTCTACAATCTTATAAGTAAATCTCAGTCTTTCATAGGCCCATGCATTTGGGGTGTGATGACAGTAATAGCAATGATGATTATGAAAAAGATGTTGATTCCACACGATGTCAGTTGCCAGGCACAATGTTTATGAGCATACAATTTAGAATCAGGAAGACTTGAGTCTCTATAATTAGCTATAATTTTCTTCTTTGTTCCTTGCATTGATTAAACTTCAAAACTGTATATTTTATAAGTGAAATTTGTGGGTGTTCTTTCTTAGCCCTGTCTTTAATGAGAGTGTCTCTAAGGTGGCATTTCAAAACTGATAACCCATAGATGCCGGGTCTTGCTGAATTTCCACCCAAAAAAAAACCTGCAGAGTTAAGTGGATTTGTATGCAGTGTAAATTGCATCCTCCACCCCAAGGTCCATGGTGCATTTTAGCATTTTAAAATTAACAATAGTCTTACATTATAGTACAATATTCTCTAATAAGAGAAATTCTTTTTTATGAAATTCTATTAACATCCAGTAACCAGTATATACTTTTGAAAAATGGTTCTGGTCTTTAAATTTCTGAAACCATATTCATGTGAGATTGGCCAGCTGGTCTGAAAATTCCTTTCTTCCTTTTTTTTTCTTCATTTTAGTCAAGTTTTGTCATCAAAGTTAAATCAGTTTGGTAAAAAATAAATTTACCCTTTGTTTTATCCCCTTTGTTTCACTATTTCTATTATAAGAAATATATTATATTCAATGTTGATCTTTTCATTAAACAAGCTTTTACATATATATATATATATATATATATCAGGTTTTAAAACATATTCATACATCATATTTTGTGGAATAAAATTTGGTTTTAATAATCTCAACAGCTGTATTTATTAATTGTAATCTTTCTTTATATGATTTTCCTCTCACTTGATTAGAATATGAAAAGTGTATTTACCACAGTAACTTCCATTGAACATTGATAAATAGAGTATATTCAGACATTGTCTTAAATTTTTATGAAACAAGTTCCAAGAAATATCCTTAACTCTAATAATATGAAATTTAGTGAATGTATCCATGAGCTTTACTGATTGTGTCATACTTTGTAGAATTCAATTGGGCTAATAATTAGTTTTTCTTTTTAAGAATGAAAATCTCTAAAATCTTCACATTTATAGTCCCTCAGATTTAAATGCTACTTTTTCCTCATACTATTTATCTTTTATTAATTCACTTCAAACTTATGCTACATTCAAATGATATACATGTACATGAAATAAAAATTCCTATTTTGTGTTTAATGAATTTTTATATGTAAAGCATTTTGATAATATTAAGATTATACACTCTAGAATTTGTTATGATTGCTCATTATAATATCCCTTTAATTTATACATACAGATTTTTTAAGTTCTAAGACTGTTTGTCTTCCATTTTTCTGTAAACTTACAGTATTTATTCATAAATATACTATCATTCACTTAGTGTTATGGGTTGCATATTATATTAAAGCTCTGACTCTTTATGACAGAAAGATCATATCATTTCAAAAAAAAAAAAAGAAAGATCATATCATTTCAAGACAGTAAATGAAACTACTCCTAGAAATGTACTCCAATGGAATTATATAAAAGTGACAAAAAGGAACAAATAAATGATGACCATAGAAGCCCCAGGGACTTCTCTGGCTGGGGGCAGGGCATGTAGCCTCTCCTAGCACCTGTGCAACCTTCACCCAGTGAGCCAGTGCTCCCAGAGCTGGTGGTCCCACACTTCAAGTCCTTGCTTTGCTCACACTGCCATGGTTCCCAGCTGAAACTCATGGAGAGAGCCACAAATTACCCATCTACTTCCTGAGGACAGAGGGGGTGATCCGCCTGCATTAAAGACTGAGTCTCTCCCCTCCCTGCATCCACAACAGAGAGGAGGTCCTCACTCAGAAGCCCCAGGGACTTCTCTGGCTGGGGGTGGGGCATGTAGCCTCTCTCAGCATCCATGTGCCCTGTGCCAAGTGAGCGAGTGCTCCGGGAGCTGCTGATCCCACAGTTCGAGTCCATGCTTTACTTTCATCCTGACCCCCTAGTGGGTCAAAGGCATGGGCAGTCAGTGACTGCTACCCATCTGGCCTGCCCCTGGTTCCTGTATGTGTCCTGAACTGACTGGAGACAGAGAATCAGGTGGTTCACAAACTCTTGACTCTGAAGTTTGTGTCTGGATTTTGCCATACCCTGAACTGCCTGGGGACATACATTCACAGCACTGGGACTGTAACACCAGTGCAACCCGAGTCTGGGTCGTGCATGTGCCCTGAACTGCAAGGGGATGCTAGATCAGATGGTCAACCATCAGCTGACACCAATGCCCGTGTCTGAGAATGGGGATAACTAGATACAAATCAAAAACTGCCTGAAAACATGAGGCTAAGTAGCACTTCTCAGTGTTCACTCAGGGGCAAACCTGAACAACAGGAAAAGTAGGGACACTAGTGGCCTCTGCTGTGCAGCTACTGAAGAGGGAAGCTCAACTTTCTGCATCGGGTTGTAACCATGACAAAACAAAGAACTAAAACACAATCCCAGAACTCCACCCCACTCAGAA
>NW_004955416.1:4520754-4525235 GCF_000276665.1 Chinchilla lanigera | reverse complement strand
TATATATATATATATAGCAGGGGTGATCTGCACCGCCCAAAAATGTAACATGTCTGGCACTATTCAATACTCATGAAATATAGACTTCAGGGATACCTCCAATGATACTAGGCGGTATATATTTTAATCACATAATAGTATTTCTTGATAATTAACAAGAAGGAATACCAATGTCCAAACTACTTTGTCTTGAAATCATTTCTTTTAGCCAATTGCTCTTTACAAGAGAACTTTCTAAATGGTGCCTCACTGTAAGTGTTTGCTTATCAACTTTCTCTTGAAAAATTTATATGCTCAGCTGGGCACAGTGGCATACACCTATGACCTTAGATGCTTGAGAAGTTGGGGCATCACAAAGCCAGGCACAGCTTGGGCCATGTAGCAAAATTATGACCCAAATAAAAAGTAAAAAGACCTCAGCATGTAGGGTGCTCTTGGGTTCAGTTGCCACAAGTCAGTAATCCAGCTTACCAAAGAAACACCCCAAAGAACCCTAAATGTTCTATGTACTATTATAACTTGACAGAATTTTGTAAACTTCTCTAGGTTTTGATTATAAATTTGAAGAAGAGCTGTCAAACTTCCCATTGCTAAAATGATGCTTTGTTACACTGTCTTGCCTTATAGGGAAAATATTGTTGAATAAAGTTTATATGCTATAAAAATGCATACTGCAAATTGATTAAAAACCTAAATATGAGAAACTAAACTATAAAGCAGATATAAAATTATGGAAAATATTTTTGAAACTTTAGAGATGTGAATTTCTTAAGCAAACTAATATAATAAGATAGAATATTGGTGGTTTTGATTATGTAAATACTAAATATTTCCATTTAAAAATGACACCAAAACAAAGTTAACAAAAAAATAGATTAGAAAAACATACTGTGATTTCCCAGGACCTTGTTTGTGCAGGAAGTGTTATACCACTGAGCTGTACCAGAGCCCTGGAGGAAAATACTTCCAATGTCAAAATCGAAGTCAGAGCCAAGACAATTCAATGGAGGGAGAAGAGAATCAGCAAATTCTACAACATCTTGATACCCACAAGCAAAATAATGAAGTTCAACCACTTTCCATATCATACACAAAAAACACTCAAAATAGATCATAGGTCATAATTTTAGGTAAAAGCTAAAACTGTAAGTCACTTAGAAGAAAGTATTTGAGTAAATTTTTGTGACTTTTGTTCTATATACTATTATAACTTGACAGAATTTTGTAAATTTCTCTAGGTTTTGATTATAAATTTGAAGAATTTTTTTGAAGAATTTTTTTCAGATTAGGTGATGTCTTCTTACAACTGCAAAACCAAAAGCATGTTATAAAGAAAGAACTATATATAATTGACTCCATAAAACTAAAAACTTGTTCATCAAAGAATACCATAAAGAAAGTGAAAAGATATGTAACAAATTGAAGAAAATATTTATAAATAATATACATAATAAGCAATTTTGTCATGGCTAATTTTAGGTGTCATACTGAATGAATTATTTCTTGGCCTATCTGTGACTCTGTTTCAGAGATGTCCGCATTTGAATCAGTGACCCATTAAAAATGATCTGCTTTGATGCAGGAAATATCCAATCAGTTGTGTTCTTCCAAGGACAAGATGGCAAAAAGAAATGTAAATTTACTCTTTGATTTTGGAACCCAGGTATCTCTCTTCTCCAGATTCTTGGGCCTTTGGACTCCAGCATTTGCATCAATGGTCCCTTAGACTCTTAGGTCTTAAGCCTCAGACCTAGAGTTCTACCATTTTTCCCTGGGCCTCCATTTTGCACATAGTTTCTCATTTTACTGCTCAACTTCCATAATTGCAGAAGCCAATGTCCCTAATTAATCTCCTTTCCCCTATCGATTTATCTATCTTTATCAGTGAGCCATCCATTACTGTAACAAACACCAGAGAGAGATAAATCAACTCATAAAGATTTATTTAGGTGCACTGTTTTGGAGATTGCAATCCATGAACAATTGACCAATCTCTTTGAACCTGTGGTCGTACAATATATCATGATAGGGACACACAAAAGAGGAAATCTGCTCACCACATGACAATTGAGAAGCAAAGTAGAGAGAAAGAAAGAGACCAGTGTCCCACAATCCCATTTAATAAATCCCACATGATTCAAATGACCAAAGACCTCCCATTAGGTCCCACCTTTAAAGGTTTTCACCACTTTCTATATACCCCATGCTGAGAATCAAGCCTTTAACAGATATGCCTTTGGAAGACATCGCAGATCCATTTATGTGTGTGTGTGTGTGTGTGTGTGTGTGTGTGTATAGGAGAGATCCATATATCTATATATCCATATGCTTATCTATCAGATGTGATTGACATAAATGGAGAATATCTAAATTTTTAAAAAATTGTCATAGTAAAGGCACATTGCCATTAACCCCCCACCTGAGTGCTGTTGCATTCTTCAAACACATTTATCCCATCATCCTTGCCCCTTTCCAAAGCAGTTCTGGAAGTCCTTCATTATGAGTGACTTTGCAAGGTGTAATCAAAAATACAGTGATTTCTGCTGCCCAGTGTCATCCAATCAAAATCTAGGCTCATGTAAACATTATGGTGCGTCCTCATCCACTTCATTCACCAGATCTGGCATTGTATGACTTCTGGCTCTTCCCCAAAGCCACAAAGATGGTGAAAGGGAAACCAGGACACTGAAGCAGCCAAGGCAGCACAATGAAAGACATTCATGAAAAAGGACTTCCAGTAACAGTAAAAAAACAAAACAAAGCAAAGCAAAACAAAACATTGCAAATGATGCAGAGCTTCATCATACAAGATCATAGTTCAACAGTGGTTCTTATACTGCATACTGTTGCTTTCAGATCAGTCATTTTTGCATTCTATGTCTGGTGGACTGAGCAACTTGGTTGAAGATAGCAGTATGTAATGTAGCAACTATTGTAAATTCCTCTCTTTTTGTTTGAGGTCAAGTATCATTTTTGTTGTGTTTGTGTTGTTTTGATTTTTTCTTCATTCTTGTCAGTTTTTTTTAATTTTTAAAATAAATAAAATGAAAATTAAAAACTTAGGAAAAAGAAAAAGGACTTCCAAGACTGCTTCAGAACTTAACAAGAATGATGAGATAAGTGTGTTAGAAATGAGCAGGAATATTTTGAGGGCATTGATGTTGTGTCTTTTAGTGTAATAAAATTTTTAGATCACGCCTCATATGTGTATCCTATTGGTTATATCTCACTGGAGAAACCTATTACATATTTATGTCCAGAATATGTAAAGAGCACAACTCAATATTAAATGATGAATCATCCAGATAAAAATGGACAAACAATTTTAACAGACATGTTTTCAAAGAGGTAGCAAACCAGAACTACAATGAGATACCATTTTTACACCACTAGGAGTATAGTAATTTCAAATAGGATTAATAAAAATTGCTGGCAAAGATGTGGGAAAATTGGAACTTTCATATATTGCTAGAGTAAATGTAAAATGGGGCAACCACCTTGGAAAACAAAACTGTACATGTTATCATATTTGGAAGTGGAAAGAAATGAAGTACTCAAGCATGCTGAAATATAAATGAGCCTCAAAAATATTACTATTTACATGAAAGAAGCCAGTCAAAATGGACATATTTTATGATTATTGTTATATTAAGTGTTGGAAATAAATAAATCTATAGAAACAAAAAGTACAGTAGTGGTTGTTTATGGGTGTAACAATACTACAATTGTAATAATGTTGTGCAAATCGAGGATTAATTTCTAAAGGATGGAGAGATTTTTTTGTAATGATGAAAATTATCTAAAATTGTGATAATGGTTGCACAATCTGAGTTTCTAATAACCTAATATACGAATAATTACACACTTTATGTGTTACACGTTGTGTGAGTTATATACAAGCAAATTTGGTTTTTTTAAAATATGAATTTCTTAGATTTCACTATTGAAAAATGCTAATGCATAGGAAAATGAGTTGTCCATATATTAGAAATATCTGTATCACAGATATTTTCTGTTAATTAAAAAGAATGCCAAAATAAAACTAAAATTAGAATTTGATATCTAGCATATGCATTTTTTAAAAGCAACAAGAATAAGGTGGAGAATTCAATAGAAAAATAGTAAAGAAAATTAATAAACAACTTAGGGAAGATGAAACATCAAAAACAAATTTAAAAATAACCTCCCAGGGGCTGGGGATTTAGCTCAGTGGCAAAAGCGCCTGCCTGGCAAGTGCAAGGTAGTGAGTTCGGTTCCCGGTACCAGAGAAAAACCAAAACAATAATAATAATAATAATAAAATAAAAATAAAAATAACCTCCCAATAGGTAAGTGAACAATGCAAACTAAAGAAAAACAATGACTTAACTCTTTATTTTTTTTTATTTTAAAGATAAAAGGAGGGAAACATTAACAGACATACAACATTTTACAACATATCACAAGCACAATACAGACAATACAGAGTTACAAACAAAGTG
>NW_004955416.1:4492638-4514565 GCF_000276665.1 Chinchilla lanigera | reverse complement strand
GACTTAACTCTTTGTATCTCTCAGATTACAAATTTCACAAAGACAGATACTGATGTTTTATTGAAAATGTGCAGAAATAAAAGCACAAGCTTTTGGGAGTATGAATGCATAACCCAAGAACACTTTCCACACTTGGAATCCAAGGAAAGTCTTGTCTTAGTCCATCAGTGGAAAAGTACTAAAATGTCTATTGTCATAGTCTTTTGATTGTGAGAATTTGGAAGTAACATAGGTCCTCATTATGAAAGTATAAATAAGTACAAGAATATGCATAGTATAAGATACTTTGGAACTGTTACAAGCAAAGTACAAGGATTTTTAAATATCAAGGGCAGATTCTAGTGAAAAGATGAATGACAAAAATAAGGAAAAACAATATTGGCAGCATACTAATGTTAAAATAAAAATATATAGACAGACATGTATATGTTTTAAAACATAAATGTGCAGAGGCATTTATGAATCAGTTTTGTGGAGGGCTATTGAACCAGTTGTATGGGAATGACAAAAGACATGAGTTAAAGTCGGGCATAATGGGAACAAAATATAATAAAATAGAATTAACATTAAACCAAACAAGGAAGTGCTTTAAGTACTATTTCTACACTTTCTGCACTTGGGGGTCCATCAGGAAAGAAAAGATACAAACAATATAATGTATTATAGCTTTCAGAGCAGAAAAGCATTGATTTAAAATTACATTCATTTACATCGACTTATAAACTAGATATAGTAGTTTTGCATTATTTATGCAATTAATCATTGATTTCATTTTCCTCCACTGTTAAACATGTAGAAAGAAGATTTTTGAAACATTTAACATTAAAAGTTAAACCTGAACTTCAGCAAAGATAGTGAAGCAATAAAAGTAGCAAATCAGCCTCTCCTGGATTCAGAATCCAGATGCTGGAATATAACAATATGGGGAAGAAAAGGAGCGAAGTGGATCCCTGGGACACAGGAAGGATCTGAAGGGAGAATGGAGCCCACAGGGAAGGTGAAGAGACAGACCTCAATGCAGAAGAAAGAGGAGGTGGCAAACTGCACTTTCTTCCTGTCTCCTGGCTCACAGCATGAGAGAGGAGGCTTGAATCTACAAAGACACAGCAAAAACAGGTGACTCCAGAGGCCTCCAGGGAGAAATTCACCTATTGGTTCTATCAGATGCCATTTTATGGAGGGGACGACTGAACCCAGGACACAGAGCAACCATAAGCTGCCTTCATCACAGGGATCCCAGTGACTGGGTGAGGAACAACTGTGGGAGACATCCAGGGTCAGGGAGCCAAGGTCAGCCCAGCAAGAGACACTCAGAGTGTTGTAGCCACAACTCAAGTCTCCATCCCACAATCAGAGGCCAAGATCGGCACAAACCCCTGTAGAGTTGAAAGTATAAGAATTGGCACCCTGCCCTATTCCTACTGCAGGCTTGCTAGGATTATTTTGCAAGGCACCACCCACCTTGCCTCTGGGCTCTATCTGCCTCCTATGTCCATCAGTGACAGTGGAGACACACATGGAATTGGACACAACCACAAAACTGCAGACCCAAGAAGATAACCACAGGCTTGAAATCACAAAGAAATCTCTCATTTTTCTGTTCTGTTGTTGTTTTTCTTTTTTTTAATGTTTGTTTTGTTTATTCATAAGTGTACATTGTCTTTAGTTTTTGTTTCATTTAGTTTCTTTCTTTCTTTCTTTCTTTCTTTCTTTCTTTCTTTCTTTCTTTCTTTCTTTTTTCTTTCTTTCTCTCCTGTCTTCTTCAACAATTTCCCAAAGCTTGGATAATCATCCTTTGTCCTTCAGCCTTGTTTGTAATCTATTTCTCTATTTTTCATCTTTTCCCTTTTAAACTTTCTTCCTTTGAGGGTAAAATCTTCAGGTATAATATTCTGATTTATTTTGCCTATTGTTTTATAACTGTAAATTTGTACATATGGTTAAAGGTGGTAAATTGAATATTACCACAGTTTGTCATTTTTTAGACTGTGCTTGATGCTATAGTTCTTACTGATTGTACTTTAGACAAAGAGACATAGTTGTTGTCATCAGCTGTTCTTATATGCCAATAACAAGATTGTCTAGGGGCCATAAACAATACCATATTCCAATACCAAAGAACTGGGCATGACCCAAGTAGGTAGCAACCTCTTATCCCAAATAAATTGAAAAGGCAGGATCTTGAGACAGACTCAAAAGCCAGAAGTCAGCTGCACCCAGACAATATCTCTGAAAAGTGGTCATTTCTTCAAGATATCTCAATACTAGCAATAAAGCTATGTACTATAAGCAATTTATACACAAGAGCAGCAGCATAGAATACAAGAACAGAACAGAAAATAAAGAAAGAACTCCAAAGACCTTCAGGTGCCTTATCTTTGACAAAGGTGCCAAACACCTTCACTGGAAGAAAGATAACCTCTTTAATAAGTGGTGCTATAAAATCAGCTTTCCATACTGAAGATTAAACCTAAACCCATATTTCTCACCATACACTAAAATAAAATTGAAATGGATCAAAGATCTAATTAGTATACGAGAAATGCTAAATCTACTGGAAGATTAAATAGATAAAATTCTTGCAGACATAAGTATAGGCAAAGATTTATGAACAAACCTCAATCACACAAGAAATATTACAAAGAATCAACAAATGAGATACAATCATATTAAAAGGATTTTGCAACAGAAAAGAAATCACCAAAAGAGGTAAGAGACAATTCACAGAGTGGGAAAAAATTTTATCAGCTATTCCATCAAAAAGGACTAATATCTAGAATATATAAAGAACTCAAAAAATCAGACTCCCCAAGTTTAAAGACTCAAAACTTGGCATTTGAAATGTGTAAGCACCTCTCAGATGAAAAAGTACAAATGGCAAATAAATACATGAAAAAATTTGCAACCTCATTGATTAGTCAAGAAATATAAATTACAACTATGCTGAGATTCCATCTCACTCAACAAAGAATGGCTATCATCAAAAAATCGAGTATCAAATGCTGATGACGCTGGTGAGGGGGGACAACACTCCTCCACTGTCGGAGGGAGTGTACATTGGTACAACCCATATGGAAATCATTCTGTAGACTCTCAAAAAACTAAAACTACAGATTCCATTTGACCTGGCTATTCCCTGTCTTGGTATCTTCCTGAAAGAGTTAAAATCATCACAGCACAGCAATCAATGCACACCCATGTTTATAGGAGCACAATTTGTAATAGCTAAATCTTGAGGACAGCCTAGATCCCCATCAACAGATGAATGGATAAAGAAAATGTGGTTTCATATACAATGGAGTGCTTCTCCTCCATAAAGGGGGATAAATTTGAGATATTTTTGGGTAAATTGATGCACCTAAGACCCTACTTTTAAGTGAAATAAATAGGATACACATTTTAATATCACATTGTTTTCTTTTGTGTGAGAAACTGAAAGGTACAGAAGGAACAAAATGGATGATAGATATTGGGAAACAGGAAGAAAACGTCCAAATGGGAAGGGGAACAAAGAAGGGAAGGAGAAAGGGAAAGAAGGAAAAGGTAAAAAAAGAGAATAGAAGGGAAAATGCAAACAAAGCTTTTGTAAATAAGGAGGGCAAGAAGGGCTGAAGGGAGTGAAGAGGAATGGGGAAAAGAAGAAAAATCAAGATATATTTTGTACAAGTACAAATTCCTTATGGTGAGCATGATCATTGCATATATCAAAATTAATTTTAAAAAAATAAGAAATTTTCCCCAATAATTCTCTTTATCTCTTGAAATATGAATTCTATACTGTACTCTTTGAGTGGCACTCACAGAATGGCATCCTTATTTGTCATTTGAGAATTCTGTGTGTTTTCTTTAAAATCACTTCTCCTTAAAGAATTTTTACCTAATGGGTTCAGGAATAATTCATCTTTCCAGTTGCCCTAGGGCTTCCATTACCTGACTGATCTTCTTCACTAGACTGGAGCATTTCCTCCTCTGCCTACCTATTAATGGCGGATAATTTTCAGTTCTTTCACCTGAGCTCCCCTCTCCTCTTGATGTTCATATCTAGGCAAATAGGTATTGCCTTAATATAATTGATTTCCTAAGTGGACAGCATATTTATTCAAACCTTGTGGATACCACAGACCCACAGCACCTCAAAGGAAATCTATCTAAAATCATGTTGTTTTCCTCCAGACTTTCTGTTTTGACTGAAAGTTCTGCTCTGACTGCATAGTCTCAACAAGACTCTTCTAGTCACTACGCTACAGTCTTGGCTAAGGCATCCTTTACTTTCACTATCTGCTTTCAGGGCGGACACATCCTCAGAGGCATCAAGTATCCATCCTCTCTTTTGCATCACACTGTCACTCTCTGCCTTAGACCCACATAGCCTCTCAACTGGACTATCTCTCTCACCTCCTGCTGAGAAAATGGAGTAAGAATTCGGTTTTGATATATAGTGCCAAAGATATAAAGGATTTCCCTGGAGAAAAGGTATGATAGTAACACTAAGAATCAGAATAAGAAAAGCCCAAAGGGGAAGGGTAAAATTAGGGGAAAGACCTACGAATCCCTTTTTCGGGGAGATTAATTTTTAAGAAAGCTTTTCTGTTCAAATATTGAACACACCTATTCCTAGCCCATATCCCTTCTCTTTCGCGGTGTGAAGACTTGGCTTTAAAACAGCCTATCTCTTCCTCACTAGCTTGATTAACTTTGTCATATTAGAATAATAGTTTCCCAAAGGAATTTTCCTGGCTTCCGATTCTTACCTGTCATTCAAAATTTAAAATCTCATTCTTTAGAGCAGAGATAGCATTTTTCACCTATTAGATAAGCAAAAATAAAAAAAGACTGATACTGTGCAGGTGTGGGGGTAAGAGCTTTCCCCCCACAGGACTATCAGTGGGGGCATCTCATTAGAGGCTAATTTGGTAAATGCAGTAAAACGTTTTTTAATTTCTTTTTTATTAGTGCATGTTTGTAGTACATAATGTTCACATTCATCATGGTGAGTTTATAGATATACATAACACATATTAATTCTACTTTTTGTCACTTTTCCTTCCCCTCCCTCCAATGCTTCTTCCTTTTCAGGTAAATGGATGCATCGCAAGACCATAATCTTGAGTGAGATAAATCAGGCACACAAGTTTAAATGTCACATTGTTTCTCCCGTGTGAGAAACCCGAAGTATATAGATGTTAGAAGTAGGAAGAACTTGTTCAAATGGAAAGGGTAACAAGAGATAGAAGGATAGGAAAAAGGATTTACAGGAAAAAAAGAACTGAAGAAAAATGGAAATACAGTAGTACTTTTTAAATATGCATGCCATTTGATTCAGGGATTTCAATCTAGGACTACATAACTACAGAATTGCTTGTGCCAGAAAGCAAGAATGTTCATTATAGCATTTTTCATTGAAGGGGAAATTTGAAAACCCACTTAAATGGGCATAAATAGGGAAATATTTAAATTATAGTACATTCATATTGTGTGGTGATTACTCAACATTTTAAAAATAAAAAATACCTGCACTTACTGGTAAAAAACTATGTTCACTTTTTAAATTATAAAGTAATTTCATTTCTGTTAGATAACTGAAACATATACAAATTTCAGTGTGTGTCATATAAATACACATGTGGAAAGAGAGAGAGGGGGGATGCTTAATTTTTTTAAAAAAGTATTATAATTCCCAAGTCTATCTCCCACCGTGTCTCCAGCTTATTCTTGCCCTGCTTTTCTCAATTCCCGTAATGTCACTCGGGTTTTGCGTACACTAGCAACTGCAACTACATTAAGAGTAGCTAAATTAAACTTTACATGTCTTATAATTCCTAAATTGCCTTTGTAGGTACTCAAAAATATTTGCTGCAGTACTACCATAGTTTGTGTCTAGATGTCCCCCAAAACCTCATGTAGTAATGGGGAGCAGACTGTCAGAGGAGGCTGAATCTAGAGTTTGTGATTGCTTGATGGTCCAATACTGAGATTAAGGGTGGGAGTGCTACACTTGCCCTAGGCTGGTCAACCTGCATCCAATATAAGGGACAGAAAGAGGCTTATCCCCCATATCTTGTTGCTTTTGCTGTCTTCCTTCACCATGAATGGTTGCTGCTCTGTCGTGTGCCATTCTGCCTTGGAGCCAGCTGATTATGGACTGAAACCTCCACAAACTGTAGGCTAGATAAACCTATCCCCCTTTAACTTTGGGTGTTGGGTATTTTGTCTCAGCAAGGAGAAGAAAATATCTAAGTACTTGACCTTAGAATTATAAATACATATTACTTAACTAAAATATATACAAACTTATTATTTAAATAAATTATAAATACTTGAAATTATAAATACATATTTTTGAAATGTTACAAAATATATCTTTATACCTGATTTAACTTAGAAATGAGTCCTCAATAACACCTTTTGGATGCATTTTGTATTCACTAATCTAGAAAATTAGTGGCTAGGGAGGGCAACTAATCAGTCAAAAATTAGAGATGGATTTGATATTCACCAAATCATCATATCTTTCAATAAAAGTTTAATTCTGTTTTTAAAAAAAGCTTGTAAATAAAAAATAAATAAAAAACTTACAGGCTCGTGAGGAGTCTCTGACCCAGTAAAGTATTGCCAAAGGACATTTGCTACCAAAGATTACATTTTATAAGGCAACAGAAATCAAAGGCTTATTTCACCTTGCAAAAGAGTATTTGCAAATACATATTTTCCTGGAGGTAGGGAGAATATATCACTGGATGGATGGTAAACAGGACATTTTCACCCAAGCTACCCTTTCCATTATTTTAAGTTCTACAGATTTTCCAGAACAAATGTAGCAGGTGCTATTTATATTTACAATTACTAAATACTATTTAAACATAATCATGATATGGAATTTTCATAAATATTTTATAATTATATGTATGTGTAATTCCTATTCCTGCAAATATGTACATTAAATATTTACAGTATATGTAACCTCTAATACTTTTGCACCATTTTCAGATAAAGACCAGAGGGGTCAAGTGGTTGTTTACAGTTACACAGATGTAGGTTTCAGTATTAGGAGTGAATCTGGTTATGTTTACTTCCAACCTTTTTTCCAGATTCCTTCTCAATTCACAATTTGATACAGCATGAAATCTATTTTAAAGGCAAAGTTATTTCAAACAACCACTCTCATCACCACTGAAGTTTGGACACAGGTAAAGGCATCAGATGAAATTGGGACTTCTTCCTCCCTGTTCTTCTGCCTCAATATGATCAGCAGTGATGACCAAAATCCCCCACAGAGTCACCATCCAGTCACCACTGCAGAAGGGGCAGCTTTAAATCCACTCCTTTTATGGAAGTGTGATGCCAAAATCAACAATGAAGCATCTGTTTACCTTTTCCCAAGCCTGCCCTTGATAATTTAAGCATCACATGCCACTTGTCTTAACTCTGCTCCTTACCAGAGAACCTTGGGTAAATTACCAATCTCTCTGAGTTATTCTGTTTATTTAGCTATGAAGTGAGGTTCATAATACATAGCTCACAGAAATAGCGATCATACATATATGTACAGTGTCTGTTTCAGCAGCTGGCTCATAGTAAACCCTGTATTAATTTAAATTTTATGTGTCTTATTAAAATATATTTAGAAATAAATGTGAGGAAATAATTGTATCTCTTTCATACACTTCACCATAAAATGTGGTGCCTTCTCCAACCTTACAGAGAGAGACGTCACCCAGTACAGTGATTCAAATTCATTATTGGAAAGGAATCCTGAAGGTTATGGTGTTAAGAGGAGGGGCTTTGGGTCCACCCTCATGAAAAGGTTTAGTGGTTTGAAGAAAAAGTGGCTGAAGGGAGCTGCCTGCCCCTTCTGCCCCTTGTCCACGTGAGGACACAGAAGTCACCTTCTATAAGGAATAGGTCTTCTGTGGGACCAAATCTGCTACACCTTGATCTTGGACATGCCAACTTCCAGAGCTGTGAATGATGAATTCCTATTGTGTATAAATGAGCCATGCTAATGTACTTTGTTATGGCAGCCTTAGGGGGTAGTGGTGGGGCAGATGAACAAGAGAAGTGGAAAGGCAGTGGTGTTGGGGGCATTTTTGGCCATCACAACAGAGGGAGAAGGGAGGAACAGTACTGATACCAAGCAGTTAAAGACAAGAGATGCTGCTGAGCATCTCACAGTGCATCAGGGCAGCTTAGCACGGGGTCTTCCCTTTGTGCATCCAGATCAGGTTTCTCCAGATGCTGACAGTGTTGGCCTGGAGTTTCTACCTCCTCTAGGACTATAGGGAAGTATACTCTCTTATCATCCCAGTGATTTCTTCTGTTGGACCTGGTATCTTATCTGTATATTATTTACTTTATCATTTTTGGAAAGCATTATTTCAAACTATTTTTGGAAAGAATTAATGAGCTATATATAAGTTCAACAGATTTAATTACGTCTAGATGAATCACTCCAAACTTCCACCCCATATGCCATCTTCCCCAATTGTTCATTCAGTTATTTGTAGAGTTTTGAGATACCACTGCTCAACTTTGTGTACCACCCAGAATGGTGGCATGAACAGATAATGAGGTTTATGAAGATCATGATAATGACCTTTGAACACCTGAAATATTAAAAGGAATCACAAAGCACAACGCTTGCAATCTATCAATACATGATAAGCATTTATTGAGCTCCAATAATGAGCTACACTCCATGTCAGATGCTATGGGGAAAGAGAAGTCTGTCTTATACGTTTTTTATATCCCTTAAGGAGTGTTTACTTAAGTTCAAAGAAAAAAATAGTGATAGTTTAAAAACAAGTAAATATCTAAGTGTGTGTTCTTAAGTGCTTCTTTTGGTAGGACAGTTAAGTTGTGGTGGATTTCTACTGGTAACTAGATAAAATATTTTAAATTATCAGGGTTTTTAAACAAGTAAGTAATGAGATCTTGCATTAGAATCATTGAAAAATGAAGCTATTTCTTTTTAATTCATTTAATTTTAATTTCTAAAAATAGATTCCATACATTAATATAGTGATTTAACTTCCTGAAGACAATGGAAGTCTTGAGATTAACACTGAACTTGGGAAATCCCCAGTATATCTAAAATCAACCCTGTGTACTCTTACACTGGCTTAATTTTCAGATGTAAAGCATCTATGACATGCAAATAGAGTTTATAAATTTGAGAAGCAAAAGAACTGTTTTTCAGTTTATCATACTAAATCAATGGTACTGTTCAGTCCAGAAATTGAACTGATTTTTCAGAATAAACTAGTTTATGAAAAACAACCAAGCTTCTTAAGGTGTTCTCCAAAAAGACTGCATATAAAAAGTGGAGATGTTAGCTAGCTCCCTGGACTTTTCTCTGGGTGCACAAAATGGATATCTGGCTCTGAGTGAGTTTGGAACGTATTTGTGTGTTACGAGGGAACACCCGGCATTCTTTACCTTCAGGGTGGCAATTACCTTCACAATTGCATGCACATGGAGAAGAAAATATCCTCCAAATTACATTGTGAACTCTGGAGATTAGTGCATCATTTCATGGACAGTTGAACCTATGTCCCATATAAATGTTTCCATAGCAAAAACAAAGAACATCATTATGCTGTCTTCTAGATTTCCAAGGAGTTTGCATTAAGGTTCTGCCACCTGACTTCCATTACAGGGAATGGGAGGCAGGGGGCTGAAACTGCAAGCCATGCTTTGAAAATTTGGGGTGATGTGTCACTGTCTGGACTTAAACATTCATCCTGTGCTCTTTGGTGGTCATTGAGTGTAAGATTCATTGCCTCCTCTATGTCATTTGGAAATGGAATTATATACAAATTGTATCTGTGTAGTCACGTATATTTGGCATCACATATACAGATAGAGAGCACTTTAAGCCTGCAAGAGGAGTTTAAAATGCTTTATAGTTTCAAGTCAACCTCTGAATTCTTGACCTCATAGGAAAATTTGAATAATGACTTCCTGTGTTATTGAAATTATGAATTTAGTCAGTGTTCCCCTTCTCCAAGAGGTGGTATTGTCAGTGTGAAGAAAATTTCTGAACTTTTGAGCTGTTTGATCAGGTTGGGAAGAGTTCTTCTGGCTCCTGGCTACCTCCCCCGCACCCCGCCCCTGTGCTCCCTTTTTCTTATTCTCACTGGGTCACGCACTTCATTTATATAGCACAGAGTTAGTTTATGGGCTCAGTTTCACAATTTCTGTTCCACTGTGCTGAGAACTTTTGTGAATAGAGCTCTGAGAGTCTCATTTACTGTGAGCTATTTTCCCTGTATTCTTCCTTCAGCTCTACTGAGTTCAATCTATCCTCTTTACACAGAGATGTTAGCATATTTCTGATACATTAAAGAGTTCAAAATGCTCGATAAATGCTTATGCATTTGGACCAATTTCCTAGAGAGCATGCAATTGTAAAACAGCAATAAGGAGAGTGAAATACAATGAGTAAAAAGCCAAAAGCAGAAAGGAAAACAGGAGGCACATCCCTGGCAGATGCCCAAATCCAAACATCTCCACCTCCTGCCAGTCTTACCTCTCCATTGAGCCTTGTTTGGGGAGTTTATTTGTTTGCTTTGTTCTTAAGGATGCTCAGGGCTCAGGTATATATTTAGTTCCTGAACCTATCCTATACTTGCCACTGAAATATCTCAACTACATCACAGTCCAATTTCATTGCTGGAAGTTATAAATAAGGTATTATGACTAGGGCTGAGTAAGAAAGATCAATTGCAATGGATTTACTGTGTGAGATCTAGGGAAAGGGTTCCTTAGACTCAGAACTATATTATTTGAAATGTTCACAAAGTTGTTTAAATCACAGAATACTGACAGTAGGAAATATCAGGGTCATAAGCAAATATTTTGGTACCAGCTATTCTGGCAATTGACCAACAGTCAGGACAACCCTAGAATTTCATCCAACTGTGGGAGACTTCAATACTCGACCATCAGAGTAGATTCTGTCCCTTTAGGATTTGCTGCTTTAGGTTATCAGTCGCAGTACTTTCTTTCGCAACATCTGGAAATCCTGAAAGGTTCATCTGTTACCAAGAGCTGAATGTTCATGGATTAGTCTCACAGCAGTAATATTAATAATATACTGATGCCTACACTTATAGCTCTGAAAAAAGAAAACACTCATGTCTATTACATACTTATTTTAAGTCAAGATACTCTTAACAAATTGGAATTAATTTCCAGAAGTACTAAATGGAGTTGATGGGATTTGAAGTTCATATTCTGCAAGATAAATCACTTTAAAACCATTTTTCTATTCTAAATAATGGGATCACAGTGCAGATGCACATTATTTTTTTTTTCAAATTTTCATGAATACCTGTTTGCAGAACATATTATTAAATTAATTTAGGGTAGGTTGATACATGTACTTAACACATCTTAATTCTTTTTGTCCCAATCTCTTCTAGTAGAATTTATTAATTCATCTTTTTCATAGTTAATTAGTCTTCCTTCCAATATAAGGAAAAAATAGGTTCAGAGGAATAAAATTACTGTAGTCCTGGGTCATCACTTACACAATTTGAAGGTAAAATACCTTATGGAGCTTTGCTCAGTGTCAGTATCATAGCCAATGAGGTTTATCTGACACAGTTATTGCTAATTAGAAACTATCTTACGGGTGGACAAAATAATGGCCTCCAGAGATGTCCATGCTCTAATCTTTGATTCCTGTAAAAATGTTAGGTAGCATGGCAAAAGGATCTTTAGTAATAGAATTAAAGTTACAGACTTTAACACAGAAAATTAAATTCTAGTATCCAAATGGCCCCCAGGTAATAACATGGGTCCTTAAAAGTAGCAGAGTAACACAAAAACCAGAGAAGCAATAAAAATAATAGTAAGGGAGATATGAAGGTAAAACCCCCTCCCCTCGTGGAGCTTTGGGGATAGGGGAAGAGGACTGAGCCAAGAAATATGATGTCATGTGGAATCTGGGAACAACCCTCTGCTGACATCAGCTGAAGGTCAGCCTCAGTCCCACAAATGCAAGGAACTGAATTCTGAATTCTAAAAAATGTAGTCTCCTCAAGCATCTCCAGAAGCAATACAGTACTGCTAACCCCAATTTCTGCTGAATGAAGCCAGTATCACACTTCTCACTGTGGAACTATGAGATGATATATTTGTGTGGGGCTGTTCCTTGTTGTTGCATATGATTTTATTTATTTCATGCCTATATTGGTAATCTGAGCAATATTTTGAAGATAACAATATGCAATATAATAATCATTGTTAATTTTCTGTCATTTTGTTTTGAAATTCTGTATCGTTTTTATTGTTTTTTATTCTCTTTAAAATATGGTTTCCTTTATTTAAGGTGCCTAAAATAGTCTGGTACAAGAAGGACAGAATATAGAGTGGCGGTTACCAGGAGATGCAGAAAGATGGTATTGGGGATTTATTGTTTAATGGGTGACGAGTTTCAGTTTGGGACAATGAAATGTTTCTGGAGAAGGAGAAGGCTGATGTCACATTTTAAACATTATGAACTGGTTAAGAAAAATATATATTCCTAAAATATTTGTTACCAAGATGTTAACTGTGCTCATTTCTACAGCAAGTAATATAATGGCTAATTTTTATTACTCTCTTTATAATTGTTCTTGATATCTCTACATTTTTTGAAGCAAATATACTTTACATCAAGTTCAGGACAAAGAGTAATAGGTGGTTTATTTATTTATTTTTTATTAGTACCTGTTTTCCATAGATAATGATTACATTCATCATGAGAAATTTGTGTTTGTACATAATATATCTTAATTCTTTGTTTTTCCCATTCTCCTTCCTTCCGTTTAACCTTTTTTCCCCTTCCAATTTACAAAAGCTGGTTTTCTACTTTCTTCTTTAAATTTTTAAAGTCACTAGAATTATGATGACATTATTATGGGATAATATTTAAGCAGCATTACTCTCATTGGACTAAATTTACTATAGACATCTTTTAAATGCCAAAGGATCAGTTTTGTGATTTTTTTTTACTTGATTTGTAATTATTATTAACCTTCCAATCATTGGAAATATCTGCTATTTTCTCTTATAAAAGAATAATGTAGGGGCTGGGGATTTAGCTCAGCGGCACAGCCCCTGCCTGGCAAGTGCAAGGTCGTGAGTTAGATTCCTGGTACCAGAAGAAAAACAAAAACAAACAAACAAACCAACAAAGAATAATGTACACATAACCTTCTTAGCATTCATAGGAAATTTTAGAATTATTGTGCAATAAAAAAATACACTCAGACATTTTTCTAAAAATATATGTACAGAATAAAATGCAGTGATGTTTATAAAAATATTTAGTAACTTTGTAATAGGGCATGAATGTTGTTTAACAAGTGGTAGCAGAAAGATCCAATTATTGTTCATCAAAAATCAGTAAAATTAAATTTTTGAAAATGATGTTTAAAAAACAATCATCTCCGTTTACTGTAATACTTTTGCAAGAATAAAAGAGTTGAATAGCAAATTATTGAGATTTCAATGAATATTTAAATCTTTAAAGTGTGCACTGGTGGGAGCTTTGATAAAATCAAAGGAAAAGCTGTAAATAATATTGATCCACTTTTCTCTTCTTTTTCTCAGCTAATACCAATAAAACTCCATGGTTTTTCTGTCTAAGAGGATATAACACATTTTAAGTGAGGAGGAGTCACAGGTCTTTCATTTTACTTCATAAACTAATTTAATAAAAAACTTTAGAAACTCAATGATTAATACTGTACTAAGCTAGTATAACACTTGACCAACTGATTTAACACAAGTAATTTATGCTGGTGTTTATTCATTTTTCATTTATTTTTATTTTTGTTGCAACCTGTGTTGATATGGAGTTATAAGCATCCTTGTTGGAAGTGCAAAGACGTAAGTACAGTATCAGGGAATGATAACAAAAATTAGTGTGAATGCCACAGAGAAACTTTGTTAAACTAGAAAGAGGTTTTTGAGTATAGTCATTATTCCTAAAACTAGACGGATTTATCTCTAGCCTTGCAACAAGATGACACTTAATCATTCTACTAATAATATCTTTCATAATCTTAGAAACTCCACAGCCTTCTTAAGTAATTCATTCTAATATTTTTAGATGTTCTCAATACAAAAGCTTTCCCCTTTAATCTCTTTCTAATGTGATTCATACTTCTTTCTTGTTTTTCTTCCTGCATCAGAAGTGCAGAGTACTATACTCCATTTCTATTATCATATCTCTTCAAATGTTTTAGTAGAAAAGTACTACGTTCCTGGTTTTACATCATTAAAGACACCTCTGCTGCTTCATGTCTATCGCTTATGAGTATAGCAATAAAATGATTACATGATTATTTCTAAAGAAATATTGGTGTATACAATCCATATGAGCACATTAATCTGTTAATGTGTGAATATGAGTAATTATCCAATCAGCTTATGAACAAGGCACATTTTGAACCAGAGTTGAATTAAACATGCATGAGGCATCCATGTTGGGTTATTGTGATCATTAAGCTTAGCTGCCAACTTGATTGGCTTGGAAGCTACCCAAAGATGTTGAAACCTGAAGTAAGACCAATATCACTCACAATGTGCTAAACCAAAATCAAAGTGGATCAAAGATATAAACATTAAAACAGAAACATAATTTGCTAGAAGACAAAATAGATAAAACTTGAAGACATAGTTGGAGGCAAAGACTTTCTGAACAACATCCCAGTTGCACAAGAAATAATACCAAGAATCAACAAACGAGATCACATCAAATTAAAATGCACAGCAAAGGAAAGCACTAACAGAGTGAAGAGACAACCTACACAATAAGAAAAAAATTTTACCGGCTATTCTTTTGGCAAAGGACTAACAACTAAAATACATAAAGAACTCAAAAACATTGTATTCCCCCCAAATTTAAAGGCCTAATTAAAAATGGGCATCTGAAATGAATAGACACTTCTCAGATGAAAAAGTACAGCCAATAAATATGTGAAAAAATGTTCAGCATCCCTGGCCATTCAAGAAATCCAAAGTGCAATAACACTGAGATTCCATCTCACTATAGAAACAATGGCTACCATCAGGAAATTAACCAATAACAAATGCTGGCAAGGCTATGAGGAGAAAGGAATACTTCTCAACCATTGGTGGGACTGTAAACCAGTACAACCACTGTAGAAATCAGTAGGAAGATCCCTCAAAAAGCTGAAAGTAGAAATCCCATTTGACTTAGCTATTTCCCTTCTAGCTATCTTCCCAGAAGAGTTAAAGACATCATACCAGAGTGACGCATGCATACCCACGTTTACAGCAGCTCAATTCATAAAAGCTAAGTCTTGGAAACTGCCAAATTGAGCATCAACAGATGAATGGATAAAAATGTGGAGTACTACTCTGCCATAAGGAAGGATAAACGAGTCATTTGTAGGAAAATAGATGCACTTTGACACTGTAATGTTAAGTGAAGCATCTCAGACACACAAGCTTAAATATTGCAAGGCTTCTCTTATTTGAAAAACGCAATACTATATATATAAAGTAAAAAAGAATACAGAAAAGGGAAAAAAAGAGAAAGAAAAAAAAAATGTATTGTAACCCACCATAGACAATGTATCTAAAATTGTGCCCTAACTTAGTACAATTGTCTTACAAGTTTTATATGTTTTTTTGGCCTATTTGTCTGGTTTTCAAACTGTAAATATGATAATCAACTTTATAAGGTCTTATAAGATAGGTAAGGGAATGTGAGGCTGGGAAAATAAAAAGGAGGTGGATGGAGGGGAAAAAGAAGGGAATCAAGACGTGTTATATACAGGTAACAATTCCTCACAGTGAGTGTAGTCATTATCCACTGCAAGCACATAAAAGTCAAAACCCCATAAAGAAAATAAAAGAGAATTAGTAAAGCATACTTCTGTGTATATTTGCTTGGATCATGGAAGTGTGATCTTAGGTACCATATCTGGTCCCTGGCCTCTTCCTCTTTCCTGTATTCCCCTGATCTGCTTCTCAGGCACGATGAACCAGCTTTGTCCCACCACTGATAGTCATGCCTTGGACCGAGCTGACTGTGGTTTGAATCCCTTAAACTGTAAGTGAAAGCAAATCTTTCCTCCTTTAAGGAGTTTACACTCAATATTTGATCCCAAGGATGAAAAGCTGACTAATTGAGTCAGCAAAGCAATCAGTAATATGTCCTTAGTTACTTTTTATGATCTACCAAATTGAATCACCAATCCATGAAATTTAAACTTCTAGCATGTAGCAAATCTGTGACTAAACTAGTTAACATTTTATCCTCATATGAAGAACACATTTACTCTGTTTATATGAGATTATATTTATAAGATTTTTGGGGCTGTGGATATAGCTCAGTGGCACAAGCAACTGCTTGACAAGTACAAGGTTCTGAGTTCGATTCCCAGTACCCGCCCCCCCCCAAAAGAGATTACATTTATAAGATTTTTCTACAGACTGTCTGCATGGTCTCTTCTAAAGCTCCATCTATTTTTTAGCATATTTCCTTTGCAAAAATCCAAAAACAAAAACTACTGATAGCTCAGGAAATTTATTCACCACCACAAAAGAAAATTCCACTTTAGAAACAAATAAAAAATTATAGTATATTTGTCAACTAACTCTTTTTGCCTAGAAAATGATTGATTTAGTTTGCAAACTATGTATTTGAAATCTGAATCATGTTCAGTTTTCTTTCATGATTGCAGATTTATAGTCTCTTTGAAAATGTATTCTTTTCCAGCACTCATCAGACATTAAAAACCTAACCAAGTTGCCAGAAGAATTTTTAATTCAGTCATTTTACTCTGATAATTATTTTTCCTTCTCAACATTTAACCAGAGAAAATGAACTATAATTTTACATTTCTCTTGACATTCACCATCAGATGCTGTATAAGGTATACAAGGTGAGGAGTGAGGAGAGAGTTAACAAATAAAATCTGCAGCACTAAAAAAATAAGTGTTATTTACATGGATCAATATGGTTGCTGCAAAGACATCCATGATTCCTCAAATTTCATTAATTGTAAATAAGATTACCCAAGTCAGAGCTCCCAAATAGCAATGTGTCCATGAATCACTGATGGGCAAGTTGAAAACCAAATGCCCCAATGAAAAGGGAGAGCCACCTCTGAGCTCCTTGACAGTTGTTGCCAAGTGGGGATGCCAGCAGCATTTCGTGTCTAACTCCTAATTTTCTCAAGGGGAAAAAAACCCTAAAATTCAGGTAGTTTTTGTAACATCACCCTACTTTATAATGTTGACTACGTAGTCTGTTGTTGACATTGTTCTCTGTAATGCTATCCAGGCTAAGCAAAGTGGATGTAGGAACTAATCAAGGTCACACTTATCTTCCACTTTCCAGCCTCTTCCTTAGGTTTTGTTGCCAGGCAATATAATCAACTACAGAATTACTTTGCAAAATAAACTTTTAACATTAATTAAGAATTAGTTTTTCTGCCTTATGTAGATTTAATTGAAAATACTGGCTACAAGCACACACAATTACCATACTGAATTCACACACTGTTTGAGTTCCTATTGCTACCCAGTACTGAACTGAATGGAAAACACTCTGCACCAAGCAGTTAGAAGGCAACCAACTTTATTACAACGGTGAGCTGATGGGGAACCACTCCCAAAGCATCAGAGCTGGCTTTGGGCTTAGTTTATATAGGTTTTGAAAGATAAAATAGCTTAAGATAAAAAAGCTTAAAAGCATGGTGAATTCTTTATTGGGCAGTGTCAATTGTTCTTCATTGCTGGCAGAAAGTCCTTGAAACAAGTTAGCAAACAAGGTATGTTTGGGGGCTGGAAAGTACAGGCTGCAGCTGGGTGTAGTCAGTCAAGCCTGAATGAGTCTAACAGATGAGCTGTATGGTGGGCTGCATGATCTTATTTTGTCCTAATATGGTATCAGACTACTAGCTGATTTTTAAATTTTTATAATTTCCATCACTGACACCAAGTACTTTACTAGGATTTTCACATCTAATCCTTTTACCAACACAAGTCTGTTGGGTTTGAAGTGATCTCTAAGGCTCACATGTCAGAGGCTTGTGGTCCCCAGAGCAGCAGTGCTCAAAAATGGGGTTTTTGAAAAGTGAGCATATCATGAGAGATCTAACCTCATTGGTGGACAAATTCACTGATGGATTTCTAAGTTCGTGATGTGATTGGGCCAGGATGGAAACATGAAGAGGGTCCTATATGGAAGTAGCAGTTCCATGTGGAATGTTCAGGAAGGGTGTATTTCATTCTTAGCCCTTCAATTTTTCTCTCTCTGCTTCCTGGTTGCCATGATTTGAGCAGCTTTCCTTTACTACATCTGATCACCATGAAGTGTCTGCCTCACCACAAGCCTGAAACATTGTTCAGCAGACCTCTGAAACTGTCACCTATTTAAGTTGATTTCCTCAGGTATTTGGTCCAAGCAATAGAAAGTTGGCTAAACAAACACTGTCTGTTGTGATTACACTCCCATGATCCTTGAAGCAAGAAACATTCTTGAGCTTGTAATATGTGCCACTCATCACATGCTATGTTAATGTTTAAAACAGATATAGTCTCTGACACCCTCAACGTGTATGTCCAGTGAAGAAGCTTGACCAAACAAAAGAAGTGCAATAAAAATCCTGATAAATGTCACAAAATACTTTAAATTACTTAAGGGCACATGAATAACTCCTCAAAAAGACAGAATTAAAATAATATTTTAAGTACTTACATGCTACATATTTCATAAATGCATTACCCAAACTAGCTTATATAAACCTCAGAGCAATTCTTAGTTAAGTGCTACTATTATTTATGTTTTCAGAGGCATTAAAAAAGTAGTAATTTGTTCAAGATCTCACAGATAGTAAGTGACAAGGTTGGAATCTAAGTCCACTGAGCCATATACTGAGCCATAAACATATGTAGACACATTTTAAGCAAGTCATTTAGTTTCTATAGGCACAACTATAATTGCCTCACCTAAGTATAGGGAAGTATAGATTATATTTCAGTATATGTGTGGGAAAAGTCCAGTGGGATGAAAGGAGGGTTGTATTTGATGGATTATGAATTGTCTTTCTGATCTATACTGTTCAAAACTTCCTGGAAATAAATACAATAAGATTTTGTTCTGAAATCACATTAGCAAGCCAAATATATCTGACATTAAATCTTAACAAAATTTAATCTCATAAGCTTTCATTGTCAAATCCAACTTATTACTTTTTCAGATTGTCAGGAGGTGGACCTTCTTTAGCAACAATTGTTGGATTTTTTCCATGTGCTGGATGCCTAAATCATCCAGTGTCTATTCATTCACTCAAGGACACAAACCTGTGGTACCGTTGCATTTGAGCCCATTAAGATTTTATTTTATTTTATTTTATTTTTTGGTTTTTCTCCGGTACCGGGAACCGAACTCACGACCTTGTGCTTGCCAGGCAGGCGCTTTTGCCGCTGAGCTAAATCCCCAGCCCCTCCCATTAAGATTTTAAAAACACAATTATTTACATTTGGATTTAAAATGTCCAAAGACTGACAGCTTCAGGAACCTTAGTAGGCCACCCCCACCCCTCCCCCACTGGTATGGGAGCCAGGCTGAACCCAAGACAGCTTCAGGAGCCTCTGTGACCATGTCCACCTCCCAATACCCTCATGGGAACCAAACTGAGCCCTGGAAGCTTCAGCAGCCTTGGTGACCCTGTCATCACACCTCCTCCACCAGGCACAGGAGCCTAGCTGGGCACCAGACAGCTTTGGGAATCTTGGTGAGCCACACCCACCCCTCCTGTACAGGCATGGGGGCTGAGACCCAGACAGCTTCAGAAGACTGGGTGACTGTGCACCCACCACTGCCCCACCAGGATAGGAGCTTTTGGAGCATCAGTGACCACACCCCACAAACCAAACACCATTGTGGGAGCCACATTGAGCACTGGGGGCCTCTGGGTCCTTGCCCTGACACTCCCACAACATTGAGGGAGTGAGGTTGGGCTCCAGGGAACCTCCAAATCTTCAAAAATGACAAAATGAAGGAGCAAAATGCAATCTCAGACTTCCACCCAACCCAGAACAAATCCAGGAAACATCAACACAGAAGACCTTGGAAGGAATACACCTGAAATTTCTGAAATGATAGCAACTGAAGTAAAGAAACAATTCCATAAGTCAATAGAGGACATCAGACCAGAACTAATCTCTCAAATAAAAATGAAAATGACACCAATAATGAAAGAATTGCTCAGCACATCTAAAGAAGACATAGATAAAAAATAGAGGAGCATAGAAAAACAATGGAAACTTTGAAAGAACAATATAGGAATGAATTCAAATGCATGAAACAGATTCAAACAGATATCCAGGATATTAAAAATTCCATCAAAAGCTGGCAAAACCACTTCAATAAAGCTGAAGATAGACTTTCAGACCATGAAGACAGCATTACAGCTAATGATTGTGAAAGGGAGGATCCCTTAAAAATAACAAGGAAACAGGAAATAACAATTTAAGAACTGCAAGATGATGCAAAGAAAAACAATATAAAACTGATAGGTGTCAATGAAACAGCAGGAGTCAAAACAAATGACATAAAAGCACTATTTGCAGAAGTAGTAGCAGAAAATTTCCCAAGCATGGGAAAAGAATCTGACATACAAATAAGTGAGGCAAATAAACCTCCAATTACCCATAACCCAAATAAATCTACACCCAGACATAAAAATCAAGATCCCAGAAATTCAGCAAAAAAATAGAATATTAAAAGCTCTTAGAGAAAAGAAATAGATCATGTACAGAAGAAAGCCCATCAGAATCATGGCAGATTTCTCAACATAAGCCATCAAGGCAAAAAGACCTTAGAGTGAAGTATTTCAGGTCCTGAAAGAAAACATCTTCCACCCCAGATTGATGTACCCTACAAAACTATCCTTCAAAATTAATAGAGAAATAAAATATTTCCACTATAAAGGACAATCAAAAAAATTTGTGGGTGCCAAACCAATCCTACAAAGAGTATGAAAAGATATTCTAGACAGAGATAAAAATGACCACAATTTCAAGAACAACAATAAAAAGGAACCACCAGAGTAATAATGTAAACAGAGGGAAAAGGAGGAAGGAACAGCAGGAAAATAACATGACAAAGATAAGCCAGTACATATCAGTTACAACCATCAATGTAAATGGTCTCAATTCACCAATCAACAGAAGCAAACTGGCAGAGGGGACCAAGAAACAAAATCTAAAGGTATGCTGTATACACGAAACACATTTAACTCAAAAGGAAATTCATAGACTGAAAGTCAAAGGATAAAAACAATACTTCATGCAACAAGAACACAGAAAAAAGTGGGAGTTGCTATTCTGTTTGCAGACAATGTGAACTTCAAACCAAAAATGATCAAAAGAAATAAACAAGGTCACTACATACTTGTTAGGGGAAAACTGCAAGAGGAAGACATAGCAATCATAAATATCCATGCACCAAATACAGGAACACCCAAAGGTATAAGACAAATTTTAACATGTCAAAAATGAAATAAGCAATAACACAATCATAACAGGGGACTTTAACACCTCATTGTCACAAAAAGATAGATCAATGAGACAAAAAATCGGCAAAGCAATAACAGAACTAAAACAAAATTGTGAATAAATGGACTTAGTAGATCTTTACGGAGGATTTCACCCAACAATATCAGAATACACATTCTCACAGCTGCAGACGAGATGTTCTCTAAAATAGACCATATTCTAGCACATAGAACATGCTTAAGTAATTGCAAAGAAACTGAAATTATCCCATGCAATGAAATTAGAAATTAATGAAAAAGGAAATTGCAAAAACTGAATAAAAACATCAAAATGAAATAACACCTTCCTGAATAACTAATGGCTCACAGATGAAATTAAAGAAAAAATTAAACAATA
>NW_004955416.1:4412644-4491612 GCF_000276665.1 Chinchilla lanigera | reverse complement strand
AAAAATCACATGATCATCTCAATAGATGCAGCAAAAGGTTTTGATAAAGTCCAGTACTCATTCATAATTTAAAAAAAACTACAGAAAATAGGAATAGATGATTTTTACCTCACTCTGATAAAATCCTTCAATGATAAACCAACAGCCAACATCACACTAAAAGGACAAAATCTGAAAGCTTTCACTTTAAAATCAGAAACAAGACAAGGATGACCACTGTACCCCCTCTCATTCAACATAATTTTGGAAACACTACACAGAGAAATTAAACAAGAGAGAAAAATAATAGGAATAAAGATAAGAAAGGAAGAAGTGAAATTATATTTATTCACAGATGACATGATATTCTGCATAGAAAACCCCCAAAACTCCACCAAAATGCTCATAGATTTAATAACCAAATTTAGTAGCCTATCTGGATAAAAGACAACTCTCAAAAATCTGTAACATTACTGTACACAAACAACAAACAGACTGAGAGATAACTTAGGGAAATCACACCTTTCATAATAGCATCTAAAAAAAATGAAATACTTAGGAATCAGTCTAACAAAGGACTAAAAGATCTATACAGTAAAAGTTACAGTACTCTGAAAAAAGATATTGAAGAAGATTTCAGAAAATGGAAAGATATTTCTTGCTCATAGGTAGGAAGAAACAACATTGTGAAAATTGCCATATTCCCAAAATTTTTGTACAGATTCAAAGCAATCCAAATTAAAATGCCATTAGTATACCTCAAATATCTATAGAAAGCTTTCCTAAAATTCATCTGGAAACAAAAGAGACCTAGAGTAGCAAAAACAATTCTGGGCAGCAAAGGAAAGGCAAGAGGTATCACAATCCCTGATCTGAAATTATATTACAAAGCTACTGTGAGAAAATTAGTATGATAGTGGCAAAAGAACAAACCTGAGGATCAATGGAACAGATGAGAAGATAGACACAACTAGAAACACACTCAGCTACCTTACCTTTGACAAAGAGGCCAAAGATTTTCACTGAAAGAAAGATAGCCTCTTTAATAAATGGTGTTCAAAATACTGGCTCTCTCTATGCCAAAGACTAAAACTAGACCCCTGTCTAACACCACACCCTAAAGCCAAAATGTATCAAAGATCTAAATACTAAAACAGAAACACTAAATCTACCAGAAGAGCAAGTAGGTATGAATCTTGAAGATGTAGGGGTAGGCAGAGAGCTCATGAACAAAAACCAAACTGCATAGGAAATGCTTCAAAGAATCAACAACTGGGATCACATCTTATTAAAAAGTTTTTGCACATCAAAAGAAATCACCAACACAGTAAAAAGAAAACCAACAAATTGAGAAAACATTTTAGCCAACTGTCTGTCAAAGGGCTTCCATCTAGAACATATAAAGAATTAAGGTAAATCACACCCCCAAAATTCAAAGACCCAATCCCAAAATGGGCATCTGAGATGAATACACACTTCTCAGATGAAAAAAATGCAAATGGTAAATAAATATATGAAAACAATGTTCAACATCATTGGTCATTTGAGAAATTAAAATAACACTGAGATTCTATCTCACCTCAGAAAGAATGGCTATCATCAAGAAATCAACCAATAACAAATATTGGAGGGGTTTTGGGGCAAAGGGGACACTTCTCCACTGTTGGTGGGAGTGTACACTGGTGAACCCACTGTGAAAATCAGTGTGGAGATTCTTCACACAACTAGGATTAGAAGTCCCACTTAACCCAGCTATTGCCCTTCTGGGTATTTTCCCAGAAAAATTAAAAACATCATACTACAGTGATGTATGTGTACCCATGTTTATAGTAGTGCAATTTGTCATAGCTAAATCTTGGATACAACCCAAATGCCCATCAATTGAGGAATGTATAAAAAAGATATGGTATTTTTATACAATGGAGTATCACTCAGCTACAAAAAAAGATAAACTTGAGGCTTTTATAGGTAAATGGATGCCACGAGAGGCCATATTCATAAGTGAAATAAATCAGACTCACGTATAAACACTGTATTATCTCCCGAGTGTAACAACCTGAAAGAATAAATACAACCTAAAATGTACAATAGATATTATGAAAGGGAAAGAAATTGCTCAAAGAAAGGAACAACTGGGCTGAAAAGAGAAAAAGAAAGAATGAAAGAAAGGAAAAAAAAGTATGGATAGCTGGGATAATTGTACTGCTGATGTCTAATGGTTTATTGAAAGAAACAGTTAATGCTTAAAATTCTTGACCAGTTTTGCATGCTTATATCTGGTAATCTCAACAACTAATTTGAAGAAAACAATATACAATATAACAACCACTGGTGAATTTCTACCACCTTGTTTGGTGAAGTTCTGTATTGTTTCTAATGTTCTTTAAATTATTTTTAATGGTTTGATCAATCCTGCCTTCTTATATTTGATAATCTGAGTAACTTCGTTGAAGATAACAATATGTAATTTAATAACTATTTTTAATTCCTATCATTTTGTTTTGAAACCCTGTATCATTTTTATTGCTTTGCTGTGTTTTGTTTTTGTCTATGTTGTTGTTATTTTATTATTGTTTTTTATTCTCTTTATAACAAACGAGGGGAAAAGAAAAAAATATCCAAAGACCATTCCTCATTCAGTACAAAGGATAGCTGTTCTTC
The DNA here is from genome assembly GCF_000276665.1 of Chinchilla lanigera. Taxonomy (NCBI): domain Eukaryota; kingdom Metazoa; phylum Chordata; class Mammalia; order Rodentia; family Chinchillidae; genus Chinchilla; species Chinchilla lanigera. Next base: position 4,488,972 of record NW_004955416.1, on the reverse strand, counting down.
TATGCCCAGCATCCTTATACTTTTAGTAATAGAAATAGCCAGAAAAGCATATAATTGTATAAGAACTTAGATACACTGTAAGGAACAATTTTGATAAATGTGTTGTCTTAAGAATAGTACTGAAATACAGCTTTGATATAAAATGATCAATCAAACATACTATAATATCAATTACATACAATGAGCTAGATTCATCCATGCATGCCCAGATTCCCAGCACCTTGGGAAGTGGGGACAGGAAGATCGCAAATTCAACCCCAACCTGAGCAATTTAGAGAGTTAGAGAGTCCTGACTCAAAATAAAAAGGGTCAGGGATGCAGCTTAATGCAAAGGTCTGAATTCAATTCCCAGTACTGTTAAAAAACAAACAAACATATGCAATGAACATATGCAGAGATATTTTAATCACTTACTTTAGCTACTTCTTTATTAAAACTATAACTACCTTATAAGAAAACTGCAAACTGTATGTTTCTCAGCACAACAAAATACAGTACTAAGTGTAGTATTTGTCAGCATTGTTGTTGTTTATATTAATAGTCTTAGAATAATTTACCATGTAAACAATGGCTGTAAATTTCTAGGACAGTCATGTGTGACCTCTCTATATAGTGGAACAATTCTTTTCTTTTTAATTTTGCATGCAATATGTTTCTAATATGTGACATTATAAGCAGCATTCACAAATGCCTTATGTTTGTCATTGGCCAGTGAGAAAATAGATAATAACAATTCATGTTGATGTTTCTATATCCTTTTCAGAGAACGCACATATAGAACAGTCATATAGGATTCAATTGCAAAAGCATGGGTGAAAAGGGGAACATCTGGCTCCTTAGAAGCCCTCAGAGAAAGTGACCTGATATGATGGAGGTTATTATAATCTCAAGGTCCTAATGTACTTTAAAAGACATGACACACTACGAACTACTACAGCTTGTTAAAAATGATCTTCAGGGAAAGTGATTAAACTTATAGTAGATAAATGTTTATTGCTAACATTTCATGTTCTGTGTCTTCCCAGCATACTCTGTAAATTCTTTCATCTTTTAATCAAATATCTTCTTATGAAAATATAAATGTTTTAATATTTTGCCAACACTGGTCTCTGGACATCATAATTAAATTTTGGTGGAATGAAATTATTCACCTGTTAGTTGTCTGCAGATTTTATTTTATTTTATTTTTTTTTTTGAAGGGGGGGTTTCTCTGGTACCGGGAACCGAACTCATGACCTTGCGCCTGCCAGGCAGGCGCTTTAGCCGCTGAGCTAAATCCCCAGCCCTGTCTGCAGATTTTAAATGGCATCATACATACCATGTTCCAGCACATTGCAGCTGATAGTCACACAAGAATTTGTTTAGGGCATATTAAAGAAACTGCAGTTCAAAGACCTACCAGTGTATTTCATAATGCTCTCCCTGTTATTCTGACTATGACCAGAGGATATCTGTTTCATTCCACATTTGTCATTTTAGCAGTTTATAGTGTGTATCAGAACCTTTCTTCAACTATGTCAAGCTTTAGATTTCAAAGGGAATAGGGTTGATTTGGAGGTGTCAGAGAAGAGTGGCAATCATAATTCACATTGAGGGTAACAGGTCATTAAAACTAAGGTAAATGTTGGCATTTGGGACTCTGTAGTACTTGATAAGCTGCTTTGTGCTATTACAGAGGATTCTTTTTTTATTTAATAAACTTTAACTAATTTATTTTTTCTTTTATTACACATGTTTGCAGTACATGATGTTTACCAGTCATATAACCTTAAATACCATATGGTGTCATTTGCATAAGACAAAGTAAAAACAAAGAGCATGTTAAAAAAGGGAGAGAAGAAAACAAGGAGAGAGATCTCCTGCAAATGGGAAGAGGCACAGGATGAGGAGAAAGGGACAGGGGAGGGGAAGTAAGTAGAATTAAGCTATGTCTTCTGCAGAGAATTCTTTTCTTGCTCTTTGACTATGATAAATGGAGGCCAGTGACCAACAATCCACTAATGACACACACCAGTGTTGAACACAAATCTCTTTAGATAATTTTCATTTCACACATGGAAAACAAATTCTATCAACTGAAACCAATCTTACCTCCTCATTTAGAGTATTTTACTAAATAGGAGTGCTTCTTACCAGAAGCCCTTCAGTAGGGTTATCTCAGCCCCTGTGTGAACTCTCATGGCCTGCCAACTATCTTCCACACACTCTGCTCTGAATGTCCTCCAGCTGGGCACCATTTTTATGCATAAGAGTTTTCACTAAGCTTTGCCTGGCTGTTCAGTCCTTCCCTTGAACTCCTCTGCTGTTTAAGATGGAGGTCCCATAGGACCAACTTTCTAGTACATGTGCTGCTGCATCAAGCACCGGGCCAGCTTTCTGAGACATCCTCTGATGGCAAGCACTTTCTTCTCTGTTATACAGATTTCACTTATCTAAATTATAACTGTCAGAATATACATAACATGTATCACGATTGGGTTGCATATTATTAACTAATAAAATATATACAACTAATATAATGAGTGTCTTTATTAGGTGCTCCTTTCCTTACTTGAATGTGACATACTTGAGAACAGAGGCCACTTTTTATCCTTCATCTTCAAGATTTTGCCTTTTAGCAAAATAACTAGCAAATGGGAGGCACTAAGTAGCCACAAACTGTTACAATGTCATTGTTACAAGATTATCAATTAAAATTAAAAATGATTATTGATAACTAATGTTTCCTATTTTCATAAAATGTTATAATTTCTATAATACTATATATGATTCTTCTTTTTTTTTGGTGTCAGGACTCAAACTCATGACCTCACCCTTGCCAGGCAGGTGCTTGCACCACTGAGCTATATCCCCAGCCCAAATGATTCCTCTTTTAATGTTTAAATAATTATGTGTAGCAAGCAAGACAGACAATGTATAAAAATCAATAGCATTCCTATACACTAATAGTAAACTCACCAAGAAAGATATTAGAAAAACAATACCGTTCACAATAGCATCAAGAAAAATACTTAGGAATTAACCTAAACAATGAAGTTAAAGACCTCTGCAATGAGAACTACAATATTCTGAGAAGGGAAATCAAAGGGCACATCAGAAAATGGAAAGATATCCCTTGTTCCTGGATAAGCAGAGTCAATATTGTCAAGTGACCATACTACAGCTGATACACAAGTTTAACACAGTTCCAAGTCAAAACACCAGTAGTATTCCTCACAGAACAAGAAAGAAAATCCTATAATTCATATGGAACCAGAAGAGAACCAGAAGGGCAAATGTGATTATGAGCAGCAAGAGCAAAGCAAGAAGCATCAGAATCCCAAATTTCAAATTACATCACAAAGCTATAGTTATAAAGCAGCATGGTACTGGCACAGAAACAGACATGTGGATCGGTGAAACAGAACAGAGCATATAGAAACAACATGAGGCACATTCAACCATCTAATCCTTGACAAAGGGGCCAAAAATACTTTCTGGAGAAAAAGTAGCCTGTTTAGCAAATGATGCTAGGGAAACTGGCTATCCACATGCTGAAGATTGAATCTAGACCTATGTCTCACAGTAAGTATTAAACTAAAATTCAAAATGGATCCAGAATCTAAATAATAAAATAAAGACATATTGGAAGACAAATTAGATAAAACTCTTGAAGACATAAGAATAGGTAAAGACTTTCTGAACAGAACCCCCACTGCACAAGAAATATCATCAAGAATCAACAAACAGGATCATATCAAATTTAAAAGCTTCTGCACAGCAAGGAAACAACCGACAGAGTAGAGACAACCTACAGAATGAGAAACATTTTACCAACTATATCTTTAACTGAAAACTATATGAAGAATATATAAAGAACTCAAAACATTAGACCAAATCAAACAATGGAAAATTTAAAAAAACAGACACTTCTAAGAAGAAGTACAAATGACCAATAAACATGAAAAAATGGTCAGCATCTCTGGCCATTAGAGAAATGCAAATGAAAACAACATTGAGATCTATCTTATTCCAGATATAATAGCTATCATCAAGAAATCAAATAATAACAAATGCTGGAAAGGCTGTGATGATAAGGGAATACTCCCACATTATTGGTGGGAGTGTAAACTAGTACAGCCATTATGGAAATAAGTATGGAGATTTTTCAAATACTAAAAATACAAATACTATTTGATCCAGCTATTTCCCTTCTAGGTATCTTCCCCAAAGAGTTAAAAGCATCCCATTACAACGATGCATGCATACCTGTGTTTACAGCAGCACAACTGATTAGAGCCAAATTTTGGAGGCAGCCTATATATCTATAAACAAATGAATGGATAGAGAAAATGTAGTATTTATACACAATGGAGTTCTATTCTGCTATAAAGAAGGATAAATTTGTGTCATTTGTAGTAAAAAATAGATGCACCCTTCAGAACAAACTGCTAAGTAAAGTACATCAGATCCACAGTTTAAATATCACATGATTTATCTTTTCTGAGAAACTCAATATTAATAAAGAGCAAGATAAAAGATAGCTAATAAGAAGCAGGAAGATAGATCTCTTGCAAATGGGAAATAGATCAAGAGATAGAGAGAGGGTGGAGGGAGGGAAGGTGTTATGGTTTGTATCTAGCTATCCTCCCCACCAAAGCCTCATGCAGTCATGTGACAGGCTCTTAGAGTTTTGGATTATGGGTGTGAGTGCTATATTCAGGGTCCAATGGGATTATGGGTGTGAGTGCTAGGATTATGGATGTGACTGTTATACCCACCCTGCACTGAGAGTAGCAGGATAGGTAGTTGGCATACAATATAAGGGAAGGAAAGAGACTTGCTTGCTGCCTGTTCCTCCCTTTTTGCTCTTGCTGCTTTTGCTGTTTTCTATTTCCATGAACTGTTGTGCTCTGTCATGTGCTGCTCTGCCTTGGAGCCACCCGAATATGGACTGAAACCTCCACAAACTGTGAAGTAAATGAACCTTTCTTTCCTTAATTTTGAGCATCAGGTATTTTGTCTCAACAGCAAGAGACAAGTAACCAAGACAGAATTTGGTACCAGAGAAGCAGGGTCACTGCTGTGACTATACTTGACCATGTGGTTCAACATCCTTTGGGAATGGCTTGTGGGAAGTGTTTGGAAATGTTTGGAGATTTCACCTGAAAGAGAAATGCTAGAATATGGGAGATGCTGGTCAGAGCTCATAAGACCAGAAGGCTGACAGAAATCCTTCTGGTAAAGACCGAGTTTGGGAGATTTTTAATGGGTAGAAGGACTGCCTTTGTTGTTGGACTCCAGATGATATAAGTTATGGCTTGGCAGAAAGCTTGTCTGCATTTTCCTCTTGTCCAGACTTTGCCTGAGACTGAGATAAAAGGTCAACGGACTGATTAATCTGACAAAAGAAATTTCAAGGCAGTCAAATGTTGAAGCAGTGGCATAGCAATTGTTCAGGGCTTTTAGCCAAATTTATGTTGAAAATCAAGAGCAAAAAGCCCAGCAGGATGATTTAAAATGTGAGTTTGGCCAGAAAGGAAGCGCCAGTAAAGCTGTGGATTGGAAAGATAGAGCTGAGGAGATCTCCACTGCTGAGAAGGGACAGGAGAATAGAAAAGATGTCCTGAGGACATCACAAGAAGCTTCAAGTCTCCACCCTTTGCAGCTTCAAACCTGCAAAGGTGAAAGACCTTGCTTTGAGAAAAAGCCACAGAGTGCCATATTCCAGAATGGCACTGGCTGCACCATGTTCCAGAATGACTGCAGCATAGAGAATCTGTTGCTCAGAATCAGGTTCAGAGGGCTCAGCAATCTGGGCACTCAATCCCTACAACCAAGAGAGAAGAAAGCTTGGCTACTTCTCCAGCTGGCAGTGGACTTTAGCACCATTCACATAGTGCTGGTTTTAGGTGCATGCAGAATGCAAGAGTTCTGAGGTTAAGAAGGCTTCCATCTAGATTTCAGGGGGCCTGAGGCACCAGGCAGTGTGCCCCTGAGGGGGCAGTATTTGAAGCTGTGAGTGTGAAGTGAAAGGTGCAGGAAGACCCCAGCAGTTTGGAAAAGACAGGAACATAGATTATCTGAGGAAAGCTGCAATGAGAAAGCAAAGTAGGTCTAAGAGAGAAGCCCTGGGAGCTACAACCACCAGAAGTGCCATAGAGGCAGAGCCACATGGAGCTCAGAATTTGCCACAGACTGTCTCAGATGTTGAATGTGGAACTACAGGACTTAACATTTGCCCTGCTGGATGTTGGACTGGCTTTGGTCCCAATGCTTTATATTTCCCCGTTTGTACCTTTTGGAATGGAAATGTTTATTTTGTGCCATTGTTGGAAGTGTTTAGCTTTCTTTTCATTTGTACAGGTGCTCACAGCTAAGAGTTTGCCTTACACCTCAGAGGACAGTTTGGACTTGGACTTTTAAGCAATGCTGAAACTGTTAGGACTTTGGCAACTCTTGGAGATGGACTAAAATGCCTTTTGCATAAAGAGATGTTTCTGGTTGTCAAGTTGACATGGTGTGGATTGTAGTGGTTGATTGCTTATGTCAATCTGAGAAGTTTAGATGCATAATTAAATTGGCTCAGCAATTCTACACCCTAGGATGTAGAAGAGCCACCCTTGGGTAGATCATCACCTAAATGATATAAAAGGGAAAATGAGGAGAGAAAATGATATAAAAGGGAAATGAAAAGGACAGAGGGGCTCCCATCCTCCAGAAGAGCTCCAGTCTTCATCTTCAGTTTGGATGTTGTCTCCTGGCTTCTAGTGCATACTCTTCGGCTTCCACCTTGGATGCTTCAGCTTTCCGGTGTAAACTCATCAGCCTCCTGTTGCAGACCCATCGGCCTCCTGATACAGACTTGCACAGAATGCTGCAGTGAACTCCAGACCTTGGACTGAATCCCTCAGTCTCCAGTATGCAGACACCCTCTGCACACTTCCTCATCCAACTCTGTGGCTGACTGCCATAAGCCAATCATAATTTCTTATGCATTTATATACCTTGTATTATATCTATTTCTCTAGTAAAACCCTGACTAACATGGTGTGTTACCCCCCCACAGTGAAGGTAATCATTATGTACTCTGAACATGTATTAATAATAATAAAAATTTTTAAATGAATAAAAAGACAAATAATGTGGTCATGTGGATAGAGGTACAAGAGGAGGGAAATATAGGTGTTAACTAGACAACATAAAGATAGATTCTAACTTGGAAAGTCTACACAGGAATGACAAAGCTGGCAAATATGGCAAGTTATATACTGGCTCATCTTTTCCCTGTTCTGTAATCACATTTAAGGGGAAATATAAAGGATTTTAAAGTATGTATTTAAAAAGAAAAAGAAAAAGGAGAAATTATGCCCTTAGAGGTAGTAAAATATTGGAGACGACAGCAATGACTCTTCTAGCTGGCCCGGAAGCCTGTATCTGCAAGTCATGGGCCAAAGAAAAAAAAATTTGAATCAAAAAGAAGCCAGTTCCTACTTCGCACTCTTGGAAAGGCAGAAGGATTTGAGCTTTCAATACCTATGAAGGTGGCTGGGCTGAAAATATAAGAGTTGGAAGGGATGAATCAATAGAGAGCAGCCACATCCCAAGTTCTCAGCATTTTGTTGATCCCAACAGAAAAATGGAGCTCCACATTTTAGAACTGGAACTGACTGGACTTCATGATAGAAAGTATGTCTGAGAGCTGTGTAGAATTTCATTCTTAAAACAAGGATTTCTGGAAAACCACATCTTAAAAAAGAAGGAAGTAGTTAAATAATCAAACAGCAAGAGTAGGAGACAGTGTCACAGAAAGTGTCATACTTGAGCTAATAGTTTTGGAGTAGGAGGAGAACCAGGTGGTCAGTGGGAGCATGTGGCAGGGCTGGAGTGGAGAAAAAAGTACTGGCAGACATAGAGGTCATGGTTTAACAGGCGAGGTATTAGATGCACCTTTCATTTGCACAAAAAGTCACTCAGGACACTCATGTGATTTTAATGAGCTCAGAGCTCACAGGTAGAAAGCAATAATCTAGAAAATTAACTAATTTCATTGACACCAGTTGCTTAAGAAAAAGGGGGATTTATATTATATACCTAAAAGAGAAAGAGAAAACATTTCCTTCTGAAAGACTAGACACCAGAATGGCTGCAGGATTCTTGGGAACTTTAACTGTCTTTTCAGATCACAGTTTTAGAGGGGACTCAGCTCTACTGTTCATCCTTAGGAAATCACTCTTAAAATTCAAATTCAGGCTCAGTAGTAGCATATAAAAAGCCCTGGTTCAATCCCAAAGCACTACCACCAAAAAGAAAAAGAAAGAGAGAAAGAGAAATAGACAGACAGACAGACAGAAAGTCTTTAAAAACCAAATTGACTTACTTTTTATTATATTCCCCTTAGCTATAAAAGACAGAAGTCATTGACTGATCTTAAACCTGTATACAATCAGAAGTAAAGGAAGGTACTGTTACTGGAAGAAGACAGAAGCATCACGGGTCAGATAGAAATGCAGATATTCAGTACAGGTGCTTAATAGTTGTGCATATAAATTTTATCCTAACTTTGTATAATAAATATGAGTAAACAACTTTCCCCTACATGTTCATCTAAATTGATGAAAATAATGTTAATCCTAAAATTGTAAAGTGACATCTTGAGAACATAAGCCTTACTTGAGAAAGCATATTTTCAGGGGGAAAAATGATATGAATACAATTTTATGAACTGAGCAGGAAAAAAAAATTCTAAAATCTCTAAAGGCACCTTTTAATGCTTTGTTTGATTTGTGTTACATAACAAAAAGAAGTATATATTTATCAAAAGATTAAATAGTTTTTAAAACATCTCAGTAACATAGCAGATCATAGTCCATATTTCTTCCTGAACTCTCAATTTATACACATTTAATGTTGTCAAAAACAATAGAGTCAGCTATGCTTATGTTTATGGCTCTGGGGAAGCCTGATAAGAATGAGCACTTAACACAACTTGTGATAGGATCAGGGTGAAGTCCACCCATTTGTCTTTCAGGCCCACATTGAATAATTTAAATATTTGTTCAAATAAACTAAACTGGTAGCAGGAAGAAATCACTTTCATTGGTTTATTTGCTTACACAAAAAGGTAAATCTTCAGGAAGAGGAGAGTGAAAGGTGAACAGATCAAAATGTCAACAATCTCTTCCATTTTTGAATTTTCATTCAGAGTACTTTCTGTGACTGTTCCATTTTTACTTTCCTACTTGTCAGTTAACATTTACTGAATAAATGTCATCAAGGCACTATGATATCCTAGGTGTGAGGTTAATAAGAAGTTAGATAATAAGGAAAGAGAGTAGTGGGTATTTTTAAACATGATTATGGTAACCTAGAGGTCTAGCCATGTTTATTTCCAGTAAACAGTATTCTCCCTAAGTTAGCTTTAAAGAAAACTAAATTCAAGTCTAAGAGGTCTCTTATATGTGTATCAATTGTTTTTCTTTTTCTTATTTTATCAGCTTTATCAAAGCATAATTTATGTACAATAAAAATGATCGTTTTAAGTTTTAATTCAGTAAATTTCTATTTTAATTAGGTAAACTTCAGTTTTAATTCAGGTATACAGTTACATTAACTACTGTAACAATCATAACAATCATTACCATTACCCCAAGAAAATTTCCCTATATCCCTTTCAACCTCTCTCTCTCTCTCTCTCTCTCTCTCTTTCTTTCTCTCTCTCTCTCTCTCTCTCTGGTTCCTGGCAGACGCTGATCTACTTTCTGTAAACTACAGTTTTGGATTTGTTTATTTTTTTACTTTAATATAATGTTTTTGCAAGTCATCCATGTTATTGTGTGTTGACTAGCTTATTTCTTTTTGTAGTAAATGGTATTCTGTCTTATAAATATATCCAAAATTGTGCATGCACCAACTGAGAGACATTGAGTTGTTTCCTATTTGGTGCTTGTTATGGTTGATACAGTGTGTCAACTTGAGGAGTCTAGCGGTTTGGCTAAGTGACTCAGCAGTGCTACATCCTGGGGTGCAAAGGGCATGCCCTTCCTGCTCTAGGATGTTGTTCATTGTGTCAGTGTGAGAAGTTTAGAAGGTTAACTATGTGAGTGCTGCCCCGTGGGTGGAGGTAGCCCTTTTACAATATAAAGGAGGGAAAGAGGCTTGGACACACTGCCATTCCGCCCTTTGCTCTTGTTGCTTTGCTATCTTCTGCCTGGGAAAAAATATCGACTGAAACTTCCACAATTGTAAGCTAAATAAACTTTTCCTTCCTTAATTTTGGGCATTGGGCATTTTGTCTCAACAATGAGAGGAAAGTAACCAAAACAGTGCTACTGCATATAAAGTTGCTATGAACATTCAAGCACAAGTATTTTTATATTTCTATGCTTTCATTACAACTGGGTTAATACCTAGCAAGGGAATTTATGGGCCATATGATAAGTACATGTTTAACTTTGTAAGAAACCAAAAATTATTTAGCAAACATTGTGCATTCCTACCAGCTTTCTTTGAGAATATGTTTTCCACATTATTACACATATAGTTTTACAGTTTTTGCTCTTAAAGTTTGATAAATCTATGACAAATTTCAAGTTAAATTGTGAATATGATCTGAAATAAGAGTTCAGGGCCAGGGATATAGCTCAGTGGCACAAGCACCTGCCTGAAATAAGAGTTCAGATTGTCTCATTTTTGGCACATAGATATCCTTCTGCTACAACAGCACTTATTAATAAGATTATACCTCACTGCATTACATTGGCACCCACCTAGACAAACCAATTTATTGGATTTACCTTCCACTTATTTGTATTTTTCATCAGTTTGGCAATCCACTTGAATGGAATAATAGGGCTTGATTTTAGATCTTAAAATCAGATAGTGTAAGTTTTGGACTTGTTCTAATTTTTCAAAATTGGCCATTCTAGGTCTGTTGTATGCACATGAAAATTTTAGAATCAATTTTCAATATCTAAGATACAGCAGCTAGGGTTTAATTGAATCAAGCTAAATTTATTCATTTAATTGGGAATAATTTACATATTAATAATATTTCATCTTTTTATCCACAGTCCTGGTATCTTCATTTGTTTAAGTTATGTTTAATTTCTCTAATAATTCTTTTAGTTTTTAGTATACATGCCCTGTAAATATTTTCAAATGTATCCTCGGGTATTTTGTATTTCAACTGTTATTATAAATTACATTGTTCACTTACTTCAAATTTCCAAGTTTTGTTATTATATAGAAATAACTTAAACTTTTGTGCATGAATCTTATGTCACAGCACATTGTTAAATTCAGTGTTTTGTAGATGCTTTTGTAAATTTTTTGGAATTTCTATACACATGATCTAAAAACAGCCTATGAATAGAGATATTTTTTCCTTTCCTCTAAGCATTTTGTTTCTTTGTACTTCCTTAAAACATTGGCTAGAAATTCCAGCAAAATATTGAACAAATTTGGTAAGAGTAGATATACTTTGTTCTCAATTTTAGAGATAAAACATTTATTTCAGCATTAATGTTTAAAGTACCTACAGGGTTTTTTCATAGGTGCTTTTAATCAGATAGAGAATATCCCCTCCTCCTCCTATGCTTGAAAGTCTTTAACATAAATAAATTTTGAATTTTTTAAATATTTCATTTATATATCTTGGGTAATCATATGGGTTCCTTTATTTAATTTCTAATACACTAAATTACAATTCATTTTTTAAAGGGGTACAAACTTCACATTCTTGAGTTAAATTTCATTTTCATTTGATTATGATTAACATTTTCTTTATATATTTCTAATATTTCATGAAGAATTTTTAAAAATCTATGTTCATGGAGAATATTGATCTCTAGTTTTCCTTTTTTATAATGTCTTTGTCTCCTTTGCCACAAAGGCTGGCTTCATAAAATGAGTAGAATTTTTTTTCTATTGTTGGAAGAGTGTTATACACCTACTAAAATGTTAGGCAGAATTTTCCAACAAAGCCACTAATACCAGGAGGTTTGTTTTTTGTTTTTTTTTGTGGGGGGCGCTGAGGGGATTTTAACTACAAATTTGCTTTCTGTAATAGACATAGGACTATTCAGGCAGCTAATTTCCTCCTAAGTAAGCTTTGGTAATTGCTATCATTCAAGGAATCTACCTGTTTCACTTAAATTGTTCAGTGTATTGACACAAGATTATTCATATAAACTCTTACTATACTTAAATCTGAAGGATCCATAATGCTGCCCATTGTCTCTGCAGTTCGCATATTTTCTCTCCTTTCCTCATCAGTTTACTAAGGTTTACCAATTTCACTGAGCTCTTAAAAGAACCAGCTTTGCTGCATTAGTGTTCTCTATTATTTTTCTGTTTTCTAATTCTTTAGCTTTAGAACTCTTACTTATTAAAGTATCCTTATTTTCTAAGTATTTTGGATTTAATTTACTTCTCTTTTACTAGTTTCTCAAAGTAAACATTTAGGTCATTGATTTAAGTCCTTTCTTCTTTTTTAAAATGAGCATTTACAGCTTTAACTTTCCCTATGAAAACTGATTTAGCAACATTGAACAAATTTCAGGCTGGGGATATAGCTCAGTGGCACAGAAACTGCCTTAGCAAGTGCAAGGTCTTGAGTTCCATTCCTGGTACCAAAAAACAATTAAACAAATTTCTATATGCTGTACTTTATTTTTGTTAAATTTTTAAAAATTTTAATTTTCTTTGTGATTTTTTTTGCCTTCTGGTTATTCATACTTGTGTCATTTAATGTTCAAAGATGGTCAGAATTTGCATATATATTCCTGTAATTGATTTCTAATTTAACTTTATTTGGGTCAGAAACACACATCGTATGATTTGAATCCTTCTAAACTTATCAAGATTTGCTGTATGCTCCAGAATATGCTTTACATAGAAAAATGTTCTATGTGCACTTGACAATAATGTGCATTCTGCTTCTGCATCGAACTCATAACCTCCCAAAAACCCTGTCTCCAAACACCATCACACTGGGGATTAGGTTTCAAAATACGAATGTGGAGTGAGAGATAAAGGTTCAGTCTATAACATTAGTTAATCAATCTGCAATTCCATTAGTTCTTCCAATTATTAAGGAAACATTTATTAATGTAAAATATAAAGAAATGAAGCCAGGCATTGTGGCACACTCTTGTAATTCCAGGACTCTGGGAGGCTGAGGATCACAATTTTGAGCTCAACCCTAGCAAGTTAGTACTGTAATTTAGTGAGAACTCACCACAAAATAAAAAGAGTGATCTGGAGAAGTAGCTCAGTGGGAAGGGTCTGAACTCAATTCCAGTACCATAAAAAAAGAATTCGTGGAGTGGTAACACATTTTCATTACTAGGAACTACTGTATGATCAAGGGTAAGTTGGCCATTACCCTCCAAGAGGAAAAGTTTAAATGTCTCATTTCAGAAGGGTTATATCTCAGTCCCACAGAGGGAAAAAGCCGTGCAGCAGAGTAGATAGCCAAAAAACACTGTCAGTTCTAACATCCAGAGAACTTTCGGAAAGAGGGAAGAGGCAGGTTCAGGCAGCCTGTGATCTACGTGAAGGGCTGGATGGTCAGGTGGTGATATACAAATGGACAGTGTTAGGGTTTGAATCTAGCATCTTTCCCCAGAGCCTGTGTGTTCTGAAGTGGGGCTTTTGGAAGGCAATTAGACCATGGTGCCACTCATCGACTCACCGTGGAGAGGTTGGGCCTGGTTGGAGGTGGAACACTGGGGGCCTGACTTGCGGGCGTGCAGTGCTGCTCCAGTCTCTGTTTGTGGTGACCATGAAGGAGAATTCTTCTCTGCTATGCCTTTCTGCCTTGGAGCCAGGCAGCTATGCACTACACCGTTAGCCAAAACAAACCTTTCTTCTTTAAGTCGTGGGTGTCAGGTACAGTGTCTCAGCGATGAACAAGTAAGGAAGACAGAGGGCAAATAAAAAGGACAAGTAAAATTCAAGACTTCATTAAACTAACACTTAAGGAACAGCTTCAGTATTCTGCAAAATGGACACATTATGAAGCAGGAAGCAAAACAAAATCCATGCCTTCATAGAGCATGTGCTCTGGTGGGGAGGAGCAAAGAGTGAGGCCCCCAGCAGACAAATGAATCCTATTTAATATTTCAAATGTCAAAGGTCATAGCAAATGTGAAGTCAGAGGCGGAAGGAAATGTAACTTTAAAAATTTTGTCAAAATTCCTACAATGAGAGACCTCAGTGAAGTGAAGGACAAAGCTTTTCTGGCATCTGAGAGAAGAGCATCCCAGGCAAACAGAGAGTAGCAAATCCAAGATTCCTGTTGCAGATGAGAGGTAGGGCAGGATTGTTAATGTTCAAGTAAGAGAAGAGAGTTTGGCCAAGGGAGAAACAGGAGAGAGAGCAAGAGGCTAGGACAAAAACTTTGGATTTGATTTTAAGTGGGATAGAATGACACTGGAAAGGGAGAACCAGAGATATAACGCAAGGGTGGTGCTTTCTTCAGATCAGTTGAGTGTTTACAGGAAAAGACAATAAAGAAACAAGAGTAAAACAAGGAAGACCAGCTGGGAGACCAGTTGCTCTATCCCAATAAGAAGTGACGATTTTGACTAGAGTGACCGCAATGGAAGTGAAGAGAAGTGATAAGACTGAAGATGTATTTGTACTTATGTATATAGATTGAGATGAATTACTAAGGAATGAGCAACTGAAAGACAAGTTTGACCTACTTCACAATTTCATTAGCATTGGAAAAATGGGATTATATTTCACATGATTTTGGCAGCATATCTTGAGATTCCTTTCAGCTTGAGGGATGCACCTTCTGGGGAATATGTATGGTCTAAGACACCATCGCCCCACTGCCCCCGCACCAGAAAACACAAAGACTGCATCTCAGCACAGTGAATAATGTATGTAAGGTACAGCTAAGAGTGAGAATATTCTCATAGCTTGACGGTGGTGACAAATGGAAATATATAGACTTACACTTGTGATACATGCTGTCACTGAACTGCTTCAACTAATAGAAATCCCGTCTCAGCAATATTCCACCTGGTTGCATCCAAGTGCTGAGCAAGGCTTTCGCTGTCTTGTCCTCAACTTACCTTCGTGCAGGAGCCTCCCCATCATGTGCTCAATACGAAGAGCCCACTGTGCCCCTCATCATTCTCTGTTTAGCTAGGCATGTTTCTATGACTTTTTATTTCCCCTGCCTCCTAAGCTCTTTTCCATCTGTTCCCCAAGCAAAATAGTTCTGCTCTTCCTAAATTCATACAAAGTCACGTGGTCTGTGGAACATTTTTGAACACACAGACTCACCTCTGTCTCTTCCCTGTGTTTTTTTCCAGACAGCTCTTGATGACCTTTAGCATCTCTCCGTACAGAGAGGATCATTTGCTTGGTGCTCTGCGTCACTGTGCAACACCGTGACCTCTCCCTTTGTGAGGCCCACCATCTGCAGCACTACCTAGCATCCGATGTAACATTCAGAACAAATAGTCAGCATTCACCTTTACAACACACTAGACACTGTGTAATGCATATCTTCATAAATCCCCACAACAAGCCTGTGAGTAAACAATTATGTTTCTCTCAGAGAGAGAATTAGAGGGGTTGAATATTTTTATAGGAATCAAAGCTGATATTAGCAGGACTGAGAATCAGAGCCAGACTGATTTTCCAGCCAAATTTTTAAGCAATAAGCATAGAGTCTTCCCCACTGGATGGCTAAATGGAACTGGATAGTGTTCTAGTGTGTGTCAAGGTAGTAATAGTGTCACCTGATGGTAAGAGATATGAATGCCTTTCACAATCAAACACAGTGATGCTTTCTATTACACAAACCCACAAATACAGTATTTGCAAATATAACAAAAATATTCTTGGGTGGATTTTTGCATGGAACTTGTCAAAATCAAGCATAGGTCTGTCCCTTTAAATTTTTAGACAATGGCAGATTATTGTCACAGCAATTTCTAGAGAGCTGTTCACAAATTTAGATGAGGAGGTGCAATTATTTGAAATAAGTCTTGAAAATATTATTCATAAAACTGAGTAGAGTTACTAAATTGTCCTGATATAGTAATTTCAGTGAGATAATCCCATCACAATGTAAATGTGTACTTGAGTATGAAAATTTATTGGCTTTGTCTGGTTCTGCTTTCTGGAAACAAGTCTTCCCAAGGCAAAGCACGGCAGTGTCCACATCAGAACTTAGTGCCATAGAATCTAGACAGTGGCAGAATATTATCACAGCACTTTCTAGAGAGCTGTAGTGGAGCTGTAGTTGAAAATCAAACCTCCCAAACTGAGCCTAAATTTATGGAAGAACAAACTCAGTAGATAAAGAAAGGCCCATAAATTTTCAAAATACAAATATTCAGTCACACTTTAACTGTACTTCAAAAACCAAGATGAATGAAGGCTCTGGAATAAAATGGACACTACAGAAATTTCTGTAATGGCAGCAGATCTTTGTTTATTGAAGGCATCAAAAAATAGGATGTATACAAAAACACAAAATAGAAGGAAGATCCAACTCAAAAGTTTAGTCATCTAGATATAATAGAAAAGAATTTCTCAGGCTGATCTGCTCTCACCTCCTGACTGGGATAAATTTTCTCCTCTGTGTTCGCAGGGGTACTCTCCTTCAGCTACACATATCTCAATCACATTTATATTGATCAGCTATTTGTACAACATCAGTGACTACTGTTTTTCCACCCCTCCAGAGACTGCATTTTTTAAAAGCAGATGTCATGTCTTCCCTTGCTCAGTATTGTGTTTCTTGCTCTCCACACAGGCCTGAAGGACAGGTGCTCAAAACTTACCTAATGAATGAATGAGAAAACAATAGTGTAATTAACTCTTAACACTAACATAGAAACAGGCACTGAAGTTCACAGAAAAGGAAACTTCTATGTCAGTCATCTACAGCCCATTTCTGGTTTCTGACGAACCTTTTATTTAGATCTATGGCACAGCAAAGAGAAAGACCTCTAGGAAGAGCTCTCCAGTCCTGCTCTGGAATGTTATGTTGCAGATGACCCATGAAACTTCTAGGACAATTACAACATAATTTGAAAGGCTTCAACATGGAGTTATCTTATTAATTTTTTAATTATTGCATCTAGAATCTATAAAAATGTAAAGTTAAAAATATACCTACTCATATATGCAAATGAATTACATTGTATATGTTCGCAAGATAGACCAAACACACTAAGCCCATATGAACAGCTCTGTGGGCATACTATGAATTTATGTTGTCATATACATTGCACTTATTGATTTACATAAGTTTTGCAATTTTTCTAGTAGTGTAACAGATTTCAGCTTGAAAGGACCATAAACTGAGAGCCTCACTGTAGTTTAGAGCTGGCAGCTGGCAAGAAGATGAATTCTAAGCCAGAAGAGAGAGTCGGCAAGAGGCTCCTGCTGTTTCCAAAGAGTGTCCCTGGGTGATACATCTGCTGTTGCAACATCAAAGCACATTTCATCGTGGGATTCTCCACACACACTTAACCCAGAATTCCTTAAGTTTACTTGTAAAAATGAAAAGATGTACATTTTCCATTTCCTATTGTTCAAAATGCCAAACTCTTCTAAGAAATATTGACTGTCATGGTATGCAGAAAATTGGTCCCCCAAGATGGCTATGTTCTAAACTCCAAACATGCATATGTTATATTAAAAAACAAAAGGGACTTTTCGTGAGTGATTAAATTAAGGATCTTGAAATGGGAAGATTTTTCTTGGTGATCAGGATGAGCCTAGCCTAAACACAAGCATCCTTATGCAAGGGAGACAGGAGGGGCAAAGTTGGAGAAGACAGAAGAATGGAAATAGACATCAGAGTTAGAGCACTGCAGGGAGCAGGTGCCCAGCCAAGGAAGGCCGAGAGCCTCTAAGCTGGAAAAAGCAAAGATGGGAGCCCCTGAAGACTACAAAAGGAGTGCAGCTCGGATAACACTTTGGTTTGGCCTCATATGACCCATTTTCAGACTTCTGACCTATAAACAGTAAGTTGATCTACGTTATTTCATAACACCATGAGGTGGTTTATTACAGCAGCAATAGGAAACTGATATAATTCACAATTGTCACATTGAACATTATTATCTCTAGCATTAATTCCTTTTGGGAGATTTACTTTATTCTTGTACATTTTATGTTTAGCTTTAATTCAGATAATGCAATTCAGCTAGCCAACTGAGTGATCTTTGAAGATAATACCTAGTGGTCAATAGTCCAACTGGAGGTATTACTGAACACTGACTATAGTTATGTATTATACTGCAGTCAATGCTTTGCTGTACTATACTCAATTACCTATTCCACATTTTAGGTAGCACCAGAATAAAAAAGTATGTCAAGTTCTCTACTCCTCCAAAGCTTTCAAACTTGTTTGGGGTCATTAGTCCATTTACATCTAAGAAATTGTGTTAAGAAAGAATTCCAGGGCCCCAAGTGTTCTTGTGAAATGAACCCCCAGTACTAAATTAAAGGAAGCTAGACTATCCACCCTAGGAAGTTCAGAAGCTGCTTTCCTAGTTCATAAAACCATTTCTACCCTGTAAGTCTCATGATAAACTTCCCTTTACCTTCACACATAATTTCCTTATGATATTAAAGAGGAAGAAGTACTTCTAATAGAAGTTTTCTAGTTTATTGTTCAAACATGAACTCATAAGCAACTTCATTTGGTCATTCACAGCGTTAAATGATTTCTGAAAGATAATGTCTCAGTTCTACAGGGGTTTAGGTATTTTCTCATTTTTTTAATAAGCACAAAACAAAAGCAAAAAATATGTAAGACAATTTCCTTTAAGTACCTAAGCCCCAAAAAAGAAATAAAATATTTGTGAGTAATTTCACTTTTGCCTTCCTATCATTTGGGCTGAAATGTTTTTTTTTTTTTTTTAATTTCAAAAATAGTGGTGCTTTGAGATAATTGTAGAGAGATTAATTTTCCATACTGTTTTGTAGCTACCCATATTCACAACATAGTTTTACTTCTGATAGAAAACAAATTCTCTTTGTGAAATTTTAAAGCCCAATATTTAGAATGATAATTATATATGCAATTTTGAAAGCCATTGGTGGGAGGCTGAGAAATGGCTCTCCAACATGTGACAACGTGATCAATCTAGCCTGCAGTGCTATCTTATATGGAAAAAATTTTGGAGAGATGATTAAGAAAAGGATCTCTGTAGCTGGGCATGATGGCACATACCTGTAATGCTAGCACTCAGAAGGCTGAAGCAGGAGGATCACTGTGAATTCAACGCCAGACTGGGCTACATAAGCGAATTCAAGGTCAACTTGCACTACTACATGGTGAGACTCTGCCTCAAAAAAATATTTAAAAATTTTAAAAACAGAAAAGGATCTTAGAATGCCAAAATTATCCTGCATTATCCAGGTCGGCACAAAATGCAATCACAATTGTCCTGACTAAATGGGAAATAAAGATTTAATACAGAAAGAAAGAGACAAGGCAACCATAGAGGCAGAGATTGTACTCATGTGGCCACAAGCTAAGGAGTGCTGGCAGCCACCAAAAGCTGCCAGGGACAGGGAACAACTCCTTCGCTGGGGCCTTAAGATGGAGCATGGCTCTCCCAACACACTGTCTTCAGCCCAGTGGAAGAGATTTTGGGTTCCTGGTTTCCAGAGCTGAGACAAAAAAAAAAATGTTACTTTAAACCATCAAGTTTGTGGAAATTTGTTACAGCAGTCATAAGAAATAAATACACTATTTAATATCTCCTTCATGTGTTAATTTAATATGGAAGATGTGGCAGAAAGATGCAGGGAAAGAAATATCAGCTTTTAGATAATTACATCTGGACACTGTGTTTAATTTCAGAGAAAGAGAAAGATCTAGAAAAACTTTTAATGGTTACTAGAAGTGCAAGAAGTTTTTCAAAAGAGTACTTGAACTGTGCCAATGAAAGGGGAAGAAAATAAACTTACAAAAGACAGTACCTTGTGGGGTGGCTTCTAATGTAGTCAAGAAGAAGAAGGCAGACACATTTAAAGTATACTAGATCTCCTGAAACTTCTGTGGCTTTGGGCAGTATGAAATTGAATGAAGGGCAAATAATTTAAAGATTTCTTTCCCCAGTACAGATAAAAAGATAAAGTTATCTACAATACTGCTATGCAGTGTCTATGTTGAAATTAAAAACCTACATTACATTTTGCTTTATCAGGAAAAAAATGAGGATAAGAAGAATAAGTTCTATCATATTGTGGAAATAGTTAACAATTTTTGTTTTGTGTATTTCAAAATAGGAAGAAGAGAGGAATTGGAATGTTTCCACTCCACATATAAGCCACGCTGAAGGAGAGGAGTAAGCTAATTTCCTTGATTTAATCAATACACAGTGTGTGTGTGTGTGTATATATATATATATATATATATATATATATATATATATGAATTGAAACATGGCATTGTGTCCTAAAAGGTGTAAAAATAGTGTGTGTCAATCAAAAGTAAAAATAGTTAAAAAGAAAAGAAGAAATGAATTCTGCTACAAGCATCACTGCAACAAAACTGGAAGAGCCCAGAAGCTCCACAGGGCTTCAATTTGATGTTCACCTGAGCAAAGGGCCCCGCTAGAACATCTCTGAGGACCTTGCAGCTCTGGAAAACATAATCCTCAGAGGATGGTTCTCACTCAGTGCAATAGATTCTCTTTCCTAAATTGTGTTTGAGTCTTTTCTGCTATATTAGGAGTGAGATCTTAAATAGCAGGCAAGTAATCTTTGCTTATCAAAATTTTTATATGTGATGTAATGACATAAATATCAAGAAATCAATGCATTGACTCGTTCATTTTAAATTGCCCAAGTAATATTTGACCTCTTATACAAGTAGAAAAATTGATATTTATGATAAAAAATATTTGGAAACTAAAATATGTGAAGAAGAAACTAAAAGTTATTTTTCCCAACATCCAGAAATAACTCATTTAGTTTTTATATAGTACCATCTAGTCTTCTATGCTTTTCATAGCATTGCTTTAAAATTTACCATGTTTTGTCAGTAATTTTATAATTAAAACTGTCAGGTACTAATGTCTTTGACACATAACATCTGAATCTAGGGCTGGGGATTTAGCTCACCTGCACAGCGCTTGCCTGGCAAGTGTGAGGTTGTGAGTTCAATTCCTGGTACCAGAAAAAAAAAAAAAAGAAAACCAAAAACATAATATCTGAATCTAAATTCTCAGCCCTGTGCCATAGGTATTTTTATTCAATTTATTTTTAACTGATACATAAAAACATAAAATTATACACATTAATGGAATAATGTGAAGTTTTAATATGTACATTTCATAGTACTTAATCACATGTACATATATGTGTATATATACATATATATTCATAGTACTTAATCAGGTTAATTTATAGATTGTATACATCTTCAAAATATCATTTCTTTCTGGTGAAAATTCAGAATCCTTTATTTTAACTTCTGAAATTTACAATATATTGTTGTTACTTACATTCGCATTATAGTAGAACTATTGTCTTCTATGTAAGTGATGGTAGAACTCAGTGCCCACAGATCAACGCTGACCCATTCCTCCATCCCCCTACTCTTCTAGCCTCTGCTAACAGCCATTCTACTCTAAACTTCTATGAGGTCAACTCTTGTATTCCACATTCGGGTAAGATTATACAATCCTTGCATGTGTATGGCTTATTCATTTAATGTAATGATCTCCAAATCTATGCATGTTGTTAAAAATGACAGGATTTAGTTCTTTTTATGCATGATAGTATTTCATTGTTGTGTATGTTTTCTTTATTCACTGACCAGTTGATAGACACTGAAGTTGCCTCTATGTCTTGGTTATTGCAGTAAGTATGGGAGTGTGGATATTTTTCAACATACTAATTGCATTTGCTTTGTGTAAACTTTCTTTTCCTGTGGTAAGACTGCTGTATCATATGGTAGCTCTATTCTTAATTTTTTGAGGAGTCTCCATATTGTTTTGCATAATGGCTATACTAATTTAGGTTTCTACCAAGAGTGCACAAGGAATCCTGTTTCCCTACATTTTCAAAGGCACATATATTTAGCTTTTTAAATGATTGCCTTTCTTACTGAGTGAAGTGATAGTTCATTGTATTTTTTATTTGCTTTTGCAATACTGGGAATGGAACCTGGGACCTCTGCACTGAGCTACAGCTCTAGCCTTTTTTTCACTTTTTTGTTTTGACGCAGGGTCGTTGTGAATTGTTAAGTTGCCCAATGGGGGCTCAAAATTGCCAGCCTCCTGTCTCAGCCTCTGGGTGTGCTGGAATTTAGAGGCAAAGTGACCACACTTAGCTGTGTTGTTGTTTTAATTTGTATATCCCTAATGATCAGTGGTGCTGAGTCCATTTTTATATACCGATTAGCTGTTTGTCTGTCTTCTTCTGAGAAATTGCCCATTCAATCTATTTAGATCTATTGTCCATTTCTCAATCAGGTTAAATTGTTAGAGTTCTTTAGAAATGCTGGACATGAAAACTTCTACAAGTCAGCTATGTAGTTTGTAAATATTTTTTGCAATCTATAAATTATGTCTTCACTCTATTAAATGTTTCCTTTGCTGTACATAAGCTTTTAGTTTGATGTAATCCTATTTATTTATCCTTTATTTTCTGTGTTTTTGGTGTGTTCTCCTAAAAAAGTCCCACTTATTCTCATGTCCTAAAGCAGTTTTTCTATTTATAATAAACCAACAGCTAGCATACTTAATGGAAAAAACTGAAAGTTTTCTAAGACTTGGAACAAGATGAGTTTTCCTGCTTTGAGCACTTGTATTCGACATAGTGCTGGAAGTGATAGTCAGAGCAAAAGAAAGAAATAAAGGCCATCCAAACTGGAAAAGAAGTCAAGCTGTTAGTTTGCCAGTTACTTGATCTTATATAGAGAAAATTCCAAAGTTCCCTACAAAAAGCTAGTGGAACTGATAAATGCCTTTAGTAAAGCTGCAGGATACAAAATCAATGTACAAAAATCATAAGCATTGCAATGTTTCAGTAGCAGATTTATCTGAAATAGAAATCAAGAAAGCATGATTGTGCTGCTGTAGCAAGCACAAGAAAGCAGCTCTACTTACAATAGATACCAAAAAATTACCTAAGAACATATATACTTAACCAGAATTAAAATACCACTAACCTGAAAATTACTTGAAAATTGTTAAAACATATTATAGAGAACACAAAAAATGGAAATGTTCATGATTGGAAGAATCAATATTGTCAAAATATCCACATTACCTCAAATATTCTATATATTCAGTATAATGACTATCAAAATGTCAGTATTTTTCAAGGACTAGAAAGAACACTCTTAAAATTTATGTGGAATTACAAAAGAAAACTTTAAATAGTCAAAACCATCTTAAGCAAAAAGAACAAAGCAAAAGATATAACACAACTTGACCTCAAAGTATACTACAAAACTGTAGTAATCAAAAACAGCATGATGTTGGCATAAACTTGGACATATAAACCAATGGAACAAAATAAAGAACTTAGAAGTAAACACACACATCTATATCCTACTTATTTTCAGCAAGAGTGCTAGAGTGCATATAAGAAAGGACTATCTATAATAAATGGTGCCAGGAAGGTTGGGTAGCCACATGCAGAAGAATGAAATTAAACCCTTGTCTCTTACCAGTTCTAAAAATCAACTGAAAATGGGTTTAAAACTTAAATGTGGGCTGAGGATGTATCTCAGTAGTAAAGTGCCTGCCTGGCAAGCATGAGGTCGTGAGTTCAAACCCAGCACCAAAAAAAAAAAAAAAAAAAAAAAAAAAAAAAAAAAACAAAATGTAAGACCTAAAACTACTGGAAGAAAAACTATCAGGGAAATGTATCATAGATCTTTTATACAACTCTTTCACCAATATTACATGATTTAAGTTTAAACAACTGTAGACCTATAATTCATTTTCTTACTTGGATACACTCCTTGCTCCATTTTGGCATTAAGTTTAAAATAGATTCTACCAGTCTGTATGGCAAAGATTTTAAAATGTAGGTATTATCTCTCCTGTCAAAATCTGACATAGCTAGTGTATAAATATAGTTTTTCATCTAAGCTAAGACAATTTCTGAAACAAAAGGGTCACTTTTAATAAATAATCCTGGAACAAAGTAATATCAAAGCAGAAGTGCCTCAGACAAATGAATCATCCAAAGCAAAAGCAGTATAAAATGTGGGCTTCATACCAATGAGGCAAGATATTTGACTACAACTAATTCAGTCAATTTTTTATTTCACTGTGAAATGTGATCATTTACACATTTCTAGAAAATTATTCATTTTATTAATAATTTTATGAATTATTTATTTTAAAGTACTGATAATTTTATAATGCCCATACTATTACTGGCAATTTTCAAAATTTTAACTTGTTGTAGTGTTTGATTTGTTTAATTTTTTTATTCAATATGCTGACCTCTCTTTTAATTGCTGAGATTAGGTATTTCCATTTATTAGAAGTATTTTTACTTAATTATTTTTCATTCTGCCCCAAAACCTTGTTTGTTTTCTTTGAATATTATTTTAGGTTTTATTTCCTTATTTAGAAGTTAAACACTTTTTATTTATTTTTTTTTTTTTTTGGTACCAGGAATCGAACTCAGGGCCTTGTGCTTGCCAGACAGGCCCATGTGCCACTAAGCTATATCCCCAGCCCAACACTTTATGTCTTATTAGTTATAAATTTTCATACATTCTTAAACTTATGTCCTAACAAGTTTCAAGAACTGATCCCTATTTCTTTCCTTTCTCCAAATGAGATAAATTTCTAACATCATTTGACTTCTTACACAAAAGTATACATATTGTTAGTTCTTTAAGCACAGCTTTATGGCTAAGATTTCCAAGTTGTTGGATTTCTGAAAGTGTTTTATTTTATCTTTACAATAAAATGTTGCACAACACATATACACCCAGAAAAATAGCAATTTTTTACCCACCTTATTGCACTTTGACATATGAATTTTTCTTTAGTACATTTTACTATTTTGAAGAATAGTTTACATATATAAAAATGCAAACAAGTTGGATAGCTCAATAAGTGTTCACAAACTGAACATACTATGTAACAAATACTCATCTCATTTCTAGAGTTCTCAGAAGTAAATCCATCAGTGATAACCATTTGTCAATTAGTTTTGTTTGTCCTTTATGTAAGTGCAATATATAGCATGGGCTGTTAGATGTCTGGCTTCTTGCACTCAACATTTTTAAACATTCTTCCATATTGCCACATACAGTTGTAGATTTTCAATCTGATTGTCATTTAGAATTGCATTATGTAATTACAGCACAATATTTTTATTCATCTTACTGTTGGTGTGCATTTGGATAGTTCCTGTTTGGACTAATATGAATAAAGTTACTATAAACATTCATGCATTTTGTGCAAAAGTATACATATATAAATATAGAGATAGAAAATGAATTTCTGACTGGTATAATATCCAGAAGTACAATTGCTAAACTGTGTGTGCATCATGGCATTTTCCCCCAATTACAGGAGTTCTCATTTCTGGTTTCATTTCTAGTAGTTGAAAATCAAATAAATATACTTTTCTCTGTGTCTTAGTTACTTTTCTTGTTGCTGAGACACAACACTTGTCACCCAAAGTTAAAGGAGGAAAGCTCACAGTGTGCAGAGGTTTCAGTTCTTAGTCAACTGGCTCCAAGGCAGGGTGGCATGGCAGAGGGAAATCACAGAGGAGAAAGAGTTGAAGGAAGGCAGAAGGCAGCAAAGAATCAACAAGCCACAAGTGACAACACCACTCCTCTTTCTGTTCCTTACATTACATCAAAGATACACACCCTTAGGGTGAGTAGGTCTCACATCCAGGGTGGGCCTCCCTACTATCCACACCCAGAACTATGCCAAACCAGTCAGTGGGCTAATTTATTCATCATAAATCCTTAATCCCAGCATCACACACTCTAGATCCAGCCATCTCTGAAAAAGCCCTACCTATGACCACATGAGGTGTTGGGGAGACAAGCCATAACATTCTGCCATGGCCAATGGACAGGTAGAAATCCTAATTAATTAAAAATAAAACATTTAATGAGTCTATCAAGAAGATAAAGAGTCTAAATTCAGAAGTTCAGTAATAGGTAGTGTATCAGCAAAGGTTCAGTCAAAAGAATAGAGTGGGTAGCATGTAGATAGATAGACTCATTTCAGGGGTTGGACCTTAGCAAATCTGAGAGGTGGCCCAGTAGTCTGTCACAAAGCTGCTGTTGTTGTGGCTTAAAATCCGCAGAGCAAGAATGAGGAAGGGAAGGGGCTGGGGATTTAGCTCAGCGGCAAAAGCGCCTGCCTGGCAAGCACAAGGTCGTGAGTTCGATTCCCAGTACCGGAGAAAAAAAAAAAAAAAAAAACAAAGAACAAGGAAGGGAAATGGATTTAAATTAGAGTGAGCAAAGAGAAACTAAAACTCACACACATGACTTGGAGACCCAAGGACCCATCTGAAACCCACACCCATTCATACAAACTCTGACCTTGCTGACCTGCATTCCTCACCAGAACTGGGCCCCTCATGAAGGGGTCAGTGCTTGGCTGAGGAACGAGAGGGTTCCTGAAAAGGTCAAAGTAGCAGGTAAGTGACAGGAGTGCAGGGGTTGCTAGTATGGCTGCTGCCTCACCCCCAACCTGCAAGTCTCCCACCAGCTGCTCCCTGTGTCCTTTTATCCCAGCTACAGACACTTTAGAACACATAGGTAACTTAGCCAGTGGCAGCATCAGAAAGCCATCACAGGTGAAAACGAGAAAGCAAAAGTCATTAGGTTAACTCTCCTCGTAAAACACAGAAACAGAAGCGAGGATGTCTGGTAGTAATCACGTGTTAAAGAAAGAATCAACCTTTTCCCTAGGAAAAGAATAAGTCTCTCTTTACCAAGTGCACTGCATATGTTTCAGTCTTTCTCATTCTGCTTCTCATTCCTGGAGCGTTTGACACTATCAATCAATCCTGACTATTTGAAGCCATTGTCTGTCGTGTTTCTGTTTGTCTTTTTCTTTCATTCATTAAAAGAAACTCATACAACACAAATTAATAATTTTAAAATGTATACATCGGTGGCATTTAGTACAGTCCTAGTTTAAAGCAAACTTCTACCTAGTTCCAAAACCTTTTTCGTCACTCTAAACAGATACCCATTGCCATGAATCAGTTGCTACCCATCTGCCACTCACCCTCTAGTTCTTGACAACCAAGTTGTTTCTGTCTCTATCTATTCACTGATTCTGGGTATTCATGTCAGTGGAATCATGTAATATATTACCTTTTGTGCCTGGCTTCTTTCACCTAGCACAATAAAGGTTCAACCATATTGCAGTATGTATCTGCACTTCATTTCTTTTTACGGCTGAGTAGTATTCCATCATGTGTATGTACCACAATTTTTTAATCCATCTATCTATTAGGGCTTTGAGGTTATTTCCATTTATTAGCAATATGTATTTGATTGCTGGTTCCTAGTTTTAAGTATCACTTCTGTTCACTCAAGGCAGGAAGGTACTTAAATTAATAGTCACATTGCTACTCAAAATAAATATCAAATTTTCTACCCTACTTAAAATCATCTTTAATCAGACACATTAAATGGCTGTAATCTAATGAGACTGTGTGCTGGTCAGTGTGATTAAGGTAAGTCACTTGTGCACTGAGAGCACTCAACTTCTTTTATCCTATTAAAATTTTTCTACTTGACATTTATAACTTCTTTGTTCAGTGCAGACCATACAGAGTTCTGTATGTAGTCTAAGATGGCCCCATGCTTGATCCTCTACACACAAATAATCTTACAGGCACTCCCTCCAATTCCTAGGAAGAATGTTCTGTCTAGTTCAGTGGATGTCATTTTCCTGTAAATACTAAGGGGCATAAAACATCGAATAGAATTTTAAAACAGAACTTAGCATGTATTAGATCTATCATTATTCTTTTGTTGTTAGCTTTATCAATGTTGTTAAAGATTAAACTGGTGTAACAGGAATTATCTATACCATGCTTCTCCTTTTTTGATATTTGATCATCAATTTAGCAATAATTTCTAAAATTTTCCCCATTATATTAATACAATAATCATTACAGAAAAGTCATAATAGTTAAAATGTTTTCAGACTCTAAACTACAGTGAAATAATTTGAACTTAGAAGTTATGTCTACTTTATAAATCCTTGTGTCACTGGGCTATCTCAGTGCTTCTCAGGTATTTAGTAACTGAATGATTTGTGTAACTAACAGGTATAAAGGAATAAACTAAGTGCTCATGAATTCTCATGAATAATAATTATTCCCTGATCTGCACTACTGAGGGAGATACTTACATATGCATCCATATGGAAATATCAATGAGATATTGAATGGATATGTTGTAGCTTGTATCTGGTTGTCCCCCCAAGCCTCCTGTGATCATAGGTGGAGCTTTTTGGAGGTGGCTAGATCTAGACTGTGTGATGCTGGGATTAGGGATGGCCTCTCCCCAAGGTGTGCTACCTGCCCTAAGGGCGGGTAGCCCGGATGGAATATAAGGGACAGAAAGTGGTCATTTCTGACACTGGCTGTCTTCTGACTGCTCTGCTCTGCCAGAGGCTATTTTTCCTCTTTAGTGCCCCTCTGCCATGCCACCCTGCCTTGGAGCCAGCCAACTATGGACTGAATCTCTACAAACTGAGTGCCAAAATAAATCTTTCCTTCTTTAACTTTGGGTGTCAGGTATTTTGTCTCAGCGCCGAGAAAAGTAACTAAAATAGAAGGAAACTGCAGGGCCCTGGGAAGAAAATAGGAAAACAAGGAACTAACTGTATTCAGTGGCAAAGAGGGCTGACAGGAATAGGTTTTGAGAGGGTTTATGACTTGTGAAATTGAAAAAAAAATGTATTGTTGGAAACAAGGAGGGATGGAAGTATTCCAGTCGGAGAGAATGTGACACGCTCTTGGATGCCTAGTATTTAGGTGTGATTTCAGTAATATCTATCCTAAAGAAGGAGGCAGAAGATGGGGAGGGAGACTAAATTTAGTGTACTGACTAAGGATACTTGGTATAAGATTTGTGAAGCAAATAGGGTCACTGTACTCAAAATACCATCCAGCATATCTCAGAAAGCCCCTAAGGTGACTTTGACCACATTCTCACCCTTTAATCAAGACTTGTGAAATTGAATTAATAAATCCATTTCATTTAAATAGTTTTTCATTAAGTTCCCCCTCGCACCTGCTTCATGGCGCTCCTTTCAGTTCTTATATTATCTCTCCTTATTTCTGTTCCTGCTTTTGAAATCCTGCTTTTTAAAGCCATAAACACTCTGCTTTTGTGGTGCTTCACATTTTTAGCTGATACTTGTGAAATACATTTTCTTGAGGTGCTTTTTGGGGAATGATGGTTAAAGATCATTGGAATCAAACTCCTTTCCATTATGTGCGCTTCAATCCTCAGAATATAAATCCATTGTGTAATTACTTCAATGTTCTCGTCTTAGAAACTTGGCCTGACACCCCATTCCATATGTTTATGATTCCCTGAATGAAAAAGTGTTCTCTGACAACCATTCAGATTTTTCCCTTTAATTTTCATTTATGCCTTATTGTCTTATAATGTTCAACTGAAAATATGTGTTGCAATATTGTGTGACATTATCAGTATTACTTAAGATTTTATACACCCATATATCAGCCAAACATCAGATAAATCTCACTATTCTCCTTTCTGTACATCTTCCTTCCTGGAAGACTACAGGTAATAGATTCAATTTCTTCTTCATGACAAGTTGACTTTAAGCATTTCTTACAAAGTGAAGGGAAGAATCAATTTGCATTTTGGTTTGAATTATTTTTAAAATATGAACTGAAATTGGAATTCGGCTTAAGGTTTGTTCAATTACAGTGATGGTGCTAACTGCAGTGCCTTTTAGATGAAACTTATTTCAGGGTTGATGTTAAGAATAGTGTAAAGCCAAGACACAAGACTAATTTGAAGGTCTTGCTAATAAATAATGTTGTTAGAAAAAATGGGGGTATTCTGATGATTTGTAATCCTGCAATAATGGCTTCTAAATAGTTAAGATTAGTTTGAGAGATGAGAGTCTTTCCACCCTCTATGCCATATGCCAGCAGGGAACAAAAATCAATCTTGTGAGGGCTCTGATTACTTCTGCTGCAAGTTTCTTGTCAGCAGATTCAAAATGTGCAGGGCCATGAATCTTCTGCAAGGTAGAGGTGCTGCCCATCAGCTGGAAATCTTTTTCCCCAACTTCTGGTAGAATATCTGCTTGTGATAAATTAGGAGGAGAGAGGAAAATAGAAGACTATTTGGTGCAACAATTTTAATCCTGCGTTATCAGGAAAGAGAGAAAGTGACACCCATTCCTATGGTTGAAATGAAAAATGTACCCTTGGAGGGAACATGCTTGAAAGTTAAGGAACAAATAAAATAATGATCTTTGTCATGGCAAGATATCATGCTGCTTAGCAAATTATCAAGGGAGAACTACATTAAGGATTGTGACCTGAATTAATAAATACTAATGTCTGAAGTAAGATGTTTAGATTGGACTCACACTGGAGGCAATAGGAGAAAGAAACTGAAATTTGATTGTGGTAAAAGACAGGGATATAAACTATGAAGGGAACGTAGACAATGTGTTAGCCAGAATAATGCTTCCTGAATGGGTCCACATCTGATTTTCCGAAACTGGAATGTGTTGCCTTATATGGTAAAAAGGACTTCACAGATGTGATGAAGTCATATATTCTGAGTTGAGAAGATTTTCCTGGATTATCCAGGTGCATTTAATATAATCGCAAGGATCTTTAAAATGGAAGAGGAAGACAGAAGAGGTCAGAGTAATGCAATGTGAGAACTTGACTCACCTCTGCAAGTTTGCAAGAGAGAAAGGGGGCACAGACAATGAATGCAGGTAGCCTCTTAAACTGGGAAAAGGCAAAGAAACGGATCCTACTGCAACCTGGAGGAAGGAACAGAGCCAGACCAGCACCTTGACTGTAGCTCCAAGTAATCGGATCTAAAAAAACTGCAAGAGGGTTGTTGTTTTAACCCGAGTTACTGGTAATTTGTTAGAAAGGCACCAGAAAACTAATAGAGATGAGATATAAAAGATAAAACAACAGTTAATGTTTTACAAATTTCTCCTATTTTCTTGTGGAATGCTGTCACCATCGCACATTGAAAGCTGCTTTCAGACAACCTTCCAAGCTGTTTCTGTTTGTCATCTAATAACTTCAAACACATTAAAATCATATATGCTCTTAGGGCTGTAAATTATACTGGTGGGAATTGAATAAAATAATTAAAGATGTTAGAAATTACTATCTGCAAGACTGTAATAGCCTAACATTGAAACTAGTTTAAGTGACCAGCAATGGAGTTTACTGGAATAAACTTTGTCATAACCTCAAACAGCACTACACGGTCATTAAAAATTAGTTAAATGAAAATGACTTTAAATTGGAAAAGTGTTCTTAGCATATTTACTCAAGACAAGGTGTAAAATGCTGAGTATGAGCCCATAGTATTGATGCACAACACTGGACCTAGTGGTATATGACACTGGTGTGATGTCTGCATAATTACACTAATACTTCATACCAATTTTTCATGTAGATCATCACACATATACATGAGTAGTGAATGTGATTATACAGATGTGCTTTTTCCTTACTCTTGGGTTAGACTGAATATAAAATATTTCTAGATATAACACGATACTTCCCAATATGTGTATGTATGTGTGTTTCTCTATAAAATTGTATGTTTGTATCCTATCTAACCAACTGCTAATAGAAGTACAATTGTCTTCCATTTAAGATCTCCTCTATACAATATTGTCCAACTCATTCTAGAAAGGAAAAGAGCTCTAAAAGTAAGAAAAAGTAAAGCAAAGAGTAATTAATTGTGTGGGCTTCGTTTTGTTTTGTTTTGTCTTGTTTTGCTTTCTTGAGTGGAGGCTGCTTAAGATCAATGTCAATTATGAAACATTCCTGAAAGGTCTGTGATCTGTGGCGATGCACAGTGCTAAAATCTTTCCAAAGAACAACTTCGCAAAATACGTTTAAACCCTTAAAAAATTACACTCTTTGTATAAGTAACACTATTTCTAAGACTGTCAAGAAATAATAGGCAAAGGTTCTTACAAATTAAAATATTCACTGAATATTTATTTACATAGAGGAAAGTAGGAAAAAGGCTTATGCTCCATAAGAGAAAAATAGGCCAGTAATTTAAAATAATGTTTTCAAGGAATATTTAATTACATAGGAAAAATGTGTTCAATATGCTGCTAAGTGAACAAAAGCAGTCTGCAAAACTGAATATACAATATGATTCCAATTTAGAAAATAAAAAGAAAAATACATCAAATTTTAAAAGTAGTTATCTCTGGGTAGTTGAACTGAGTTTTAGATTTTTTATTGGTATATGTTTGTGATATGTAATAATTACATTGGGAGAATCTGTATATGTAATATATACTGTATGTAATTGATATGCAATATGTATATATTGTATTTTGATCATTTTCTATCCTTACCCTCCCCTGACCCCCATTCCCCATGGATTTTTTAAAGACAAAAATACAACAAAAAAAGATACGGAATTTCAAAACAAGATGATAGGAAATGAACAATGATTATTATATCGCATATTGTTATCTTCAAAGCAGTTGCTAAGATTACATATTATTTATTATGTATATATTTGTGTGTGTGCATTGGCATTTCCATTCTTTCTACTGCATATATTACTTTTTAGGATCAGTTGACAGTGTTTGCCAGTTAGAATACTTCACACACACTGGAAGCAGCTCCTAGTTAGAGTCTCTACCAGAAATCAGCTTCAACTGTGTCCTCCTTCTCCCAGTGACCTGTTTGCTTTGCCAGCCCCCAGTGTGTGGTAGTGCCCACTATGGAATAGCTGTGACTTGAGATTCACAGAGTCTGTGGAAAATTCTTGATAGGGTAACTGATAAAGAACCACAGCTTGCTCTAGGAAATGCAGCTTTTCCTACAGACTGAGCCTGACAATTGGCCATGGCAAGGATGTCTGGTGTGGCTCTGATCACCTAAAGATAGAACTATAGCTGATATACGTCGCTCAGTAGTGCACAGAGTAGGGTTTGCCCTCAGCCTGGTAATTCCTCTTAGGAATAGCCCTCCACAACACAGAACACAGCTATAAGCTATCCACTAATAACAGATACTTGCTCTTTTTTTTTGGTACTGGGAATCAAACTGAGAACCCTGTGCCTGTCAGGCAGGTACTGAGATACTTTTTTACTGTGTTATCATAACCACTTCCTGATTATAGAAAAATCCCAGTTTAAGGTTTATCTCTTCTACCTCCTGGTTATCTGCTAGGCCCAACGTACTCCATCATCATTTACCAGCACACTCTTTGGTGCAAACTGGCATATCATAAGGCCTTTTGAAAGGAATCTCAGAGTCAGAGCCTCGAAACAGGATGTTCTCCACCTGTGTGCACCTAAAGGGCAGGGTCTCCCATATTTCCCTGTCTGCTTTCAGCATCTGGAGCAAACTCTTGCACACAGTACATTTAATTAATTGAATGATAAATGGCACTTTTTAGAGAATTTTTTACGGAGTTCATGATGGCCACTTTCAATGTGCATATATGTATGTGCAGGTTATGTCGTCCCTTTTATTATAATGATCACACAAGATGGGAATACATAATTTTGTCTTCCTTTTTGGAGGGTTTACTGGGCCTCAGATAAAAGGGAAGAAATAATTCCATCTCATTCGATGGAAACTACAGAGTCGCAGTTCAAGAGATCAAAGCTGCATTAACTCTCCCAGTTACTGCCATTTACCATTTACTATCATTTAACACTCTGGAGAAGGTAATCTACTAAATAGTACCCAAGTGGCCAGGCAATTTATTAAGTGAGCAATTTGTTCTTTTCTCACTACTAAGATGAAGCCACTCACCATTCAAATTCTGCACATTCTTTGGAGATAGCAAGATGGGAAAATTTTCTTGTTTTAGAGATGGGGAAACTAAGGTTTAATCTTCAATCAAATCAAAAGAAGCAAGAAAAAAAGGAAAGGATTTTCAACTGCATAGCCTAATGTTCCAATACTCATTCCTTTCCTAAATTCATCTCAGGATATTTAAGCTATAACCTTCTCTTTTGGAACATCTATATACAAGGAGCTGGTTTGGGAGGCCCCATGATAGTGTCAGCCTGCAGCTGTACGAGGAATAGAACATTGGCAGAGGTGGGTTTGAAGATGAACTGATTCAGACAATCAAGTGATAAATGAGAAATAATAAGGCAAGGAAGGTTTAAAATATTTAAAGGCTTTTATTATCCAGCAGCTATCAAAAATAAATATTCCAGCAAAAAACATGCTGATATGAAAACCAATCTGTTTTTAGGTTTTTATCCATGACTCCTGTTTTTCTCATTAGGAAAAGGTGTTTCCCACCCAACCCTCCACCTTTCCTGGTGAGGCAAACAACATGCTGTGTTTGGAGAAGTTGTCAGAGCCATGCAAGCCAAGACAGGAGCAAAGCATCTGGACTGTGTTACCATCCACTGATGGCTCCTAGATTCCTGGTCTATAAAACACATAGCAACTATAACCACAAAATAAATGCAAGCTTCATAATATACACCACCTCATTTGATTAGTATAAAAATCCTTAAGGACAAGTATGATTATTACTATCATATAGCTAGAAAACTAAAGAACTAAATAACATGCCCCAGGTTCTCACAGTGAGTCAAGAGTGGAACCCAGACCTACAAAATTTCAAAACACATCTCTCTGCATCTGTTTCTACAGATCATGCATGGCTTGTGTCTAGATGTCCCCACAGCATCATGTAGCCATAAGTGGGGTTTTTCAGAAGTGGCTGGACCCAGACTGTGTTATACTGGGACTGATTCATGGTACAATGCTAGGATTAAGGATGGTAAGATTAAGGATGTCAGTGCTACCCTTCCTAAGTGCAGGTAGACTGGATTAGACATAAGCGACAGAAAAAGGCTACCTTTGCTACTGTCTGCTACCTTTGCTGCCTTCTGCCCACCATGAACTCTTTCTCCTCTGTGATGCTTGTCTGGCATGCCACCCTGCCTTGGAGCCAGCCCATTATGGACTGAAACCTCTACAAACTGTGAGCTAAATAAACCTTTCTTCCTTTAAATTTGGGTGTTGAATATTTTGCTTGAGCAATGAGAAAAAGTAACTAAAACAACTGGCTTCTGATGAAAATCTGAATTCAACTGTAGTTCACTCTACTCTTCCAAAGAGTAAGAAAGCTTGTAACAATTCCCTCAGTTGGTGGTGCCCAAATGCTGGCTGAATTCCTCCAAAATGAACCATATCTACATATTCATGAAAGTGTTTCCAAAATGCAAATTATACCACAACAAAGCACAACAAAACTGACATTTGCTGAATGCCAAAATTAAGAAATACATGATTAGATCACCTCTGTGAGATAGGAAACTAAAGATGTGATCAAGATACATGGTGATTTCCTATCATTTCACAATGTCTATCATACCTCCTAGTTTAAATTAACTCTTTCGGGTTTTACACTAGTGAAACAATGCTGTGCTTGCACATGCAGGTCTGGGTAAAGGGCAACTGGGATGTGGGGAAAGAGAAGGGAAAGAAGGAGAAATTTTGTATGTATGTATATACAGGATAGTTAACATAGTTGTTCTACTGTCTATTTCTTTGCTGA
This sequence comes from Chinchilla lanigera, assembly GCF_000276665.1. Classification (NCBI taxonomy): domain Eukaryota; kingdom Metazoa; phylum Chordata; class Mammalia; order Rodentia; family Chinchillidae; genus Chinchilla; species Chinchilla lanigera. The sequence continues at coordinate 4,453,211 of NW_004955416.1, read as the reverse complement.
AAGAAACTGTCAGTGAGTCCTTGACTGATCAATACTGCATGTCTCTGTCTGTTTTCATGAGAAACCACTTTGAAGATATCAATATGTAATACAACAAGCATTGTTAATTTCCTACCACCTTGTAACTCTGTATTATCTGTACTGTTCTTTTGCTATTTTGTTAAAGATTGTCTGTCTGTTAATGTTTTCCTCCTTTTATTTTTAAAATAAAAAAGAAACAACCCTGAGATACCATCTCATCCTGGAAATAAAGGCTATTCTCAAGAAATCAGTCAATAACACATGCTGGCAGAGCTGTGGGGAAAAAGGAACCCTTCTCCACTTCAGGCAGGATTGTAGATAGGTGTAACCCCTGTGGAAATCAGTGTGGAGATTCCTCAAGAATCTTTGATTGGAGGTTCCATTTGACCCAGCTCTCCCTTTGCTGGATATCTTCCTAGAAGAATTAAAAATATCGTACCACAGGGGAAAAAAAAAAAAGATACATGGTGAATGTTTGAATCTTTAAAAAACTATTACAGTAAAAGACACATTTCTTTTAACACCCCACATGATACTCTTCAAACACACTTATCCCATCATTCTTGCCACTTTCTGAAGCAGTTCTGGAAGCCCTCTTTCATGACTGTCTTTAGTTGCACCATCATGCCTGCCTCAGTGTCCTAAATTGACTCCAAATGTCTACTTTAATAATCGTTTTGAATTTGGAGATGAGCCAGAAGTTGAATGGTACCAGATCTGGTGGAGAAGGTGGAGGAGGACACACAACATGGTGTTTTTACAAGCATGCTTTTCCTTTGGAGAACACACACAGCAGCAGCATTCATCATATTTCTGAAGCCCCTCAGAAAACAGAAATTCCAAAACTGCTTCAGAAAGTGGCAAGAAAACTGGGTTATGTGTGTTCAAAGTGAAGGAGAATATTTTGAGGCAGATTCATGCCAGTGTGTCTATTACTGCAATAATTTTTAAAACTTAAACATTGATCATATATTATGATCACATCATGTATGTCTCTGCCTCATATGGAATTTCTCATGTAGGGCCTATACTACATGAATACCATGCTGAGGGTAGAATTTTGTTAAAGAAAGTTTAAAAATGTATTAGGAATATATTTACTATCTATTATTGTATGCTTTAAGTAACTTGGTCACTGGAAATTATCAAAAAACCTGTTTGCCCCTAAATTTTCACTAGTATACCAAGTCATTTATTGGAATTGGGCATCTCAACGTGACTGGTGGGCTTGTAATTCATCTCTCATCACTGATAGGATGGAGCATGAATTGTAAACCATAATTTGATCTATTAGAAGAGTCAGGCCCAGGGTTCCATGAAATACCCAAATCTCCAGAATAAAACATACTTTCTGGGTAGAATACATACACTGTATTTCATGTACATCTCCTGTAAAATACGTACATGAAAATATTGAGTAGCTCCTAGTTTTCATCTCCCCTGTCTTTCTGGCAACAAACATTTTGGCAACAAAGCAATTCAACTTTTGTAACAAAAATTTAGGTATTTAAACGTCCAGAAAAAAAAGTCCTGCCAATACAGTATAGAGAAATACTGCCAACATTGCTTAGCTAAAACTCATTGTTCATTTTCTGTGTGCCAGTCACAGTTCTGCTTCACGCACAAGAACTTATTTAGTGCTCATAATAATTTGTAAAGTAGATAGCATCACACCTATTGTACAAATGAGAAACTGAGGCATAAAATGGTTGAAGAACTTGCCAAAGGCCGAACTCAATAACCCAGAAGCCAGCATTGAAATGGCAGTCATGTTCCAGTTTTCACTCTTAAGCGTTGCTTATCTCATCATCCAGAGAACACATTTACAGTGGCACGGTAATTAACACTCACAGAACACTCAAACTATGAAAATAATTACCAAAAGAGTCCATGGATGGATAAAGGCATTAAAATATTAGCAATGATTTTTTTTTCCTTGATAGGAAAAATGGCGGTTTCTGCTTACATCTAGGTTTCTAAATTTAAAATTTTCTTAGTATTTATTTAATAATACTATGTCTTTTGTAGCTTTTTAATTCTTTTTTTTAAGTAATGGAATTAACAACCAGGAACTGTAATATAGAAAGGCCCTAGAATATATTCTCAAGTAAACATACAAATGCTACAGAAAAATCATGAAGAGTTTAATATTCAAATTCCAGAAATCCAGCATGCCCTTTGGAAAAAAGAATGGATACAGCTGGAATCCTAAAAAGTTCAAACCCTAACTCTAGTCTACTAAGAAAGCAAGTATAATAGCAGTTGGAGGATCCTGAGATTTTTACAGAAGCCAATTTGGATACAGGTAAGTACCTATACTCTAAATTTGGTTAACAGAGATTTAATAAGGGCCAAAAAAGGCTTGTCTACTGATCCCATTTTCCATGGTGCTGCAAAGCACTTTGAACCATTAGCCTCCTGTTTATGAAAATGACGGATGACTGAATGATAGATTGATTGAATGATGGTTTCATTAACATATTCGGCTTTGCAGGAAGGAAGCAGGCAGTAATGTAGTGTAGAATGTATAGACTTGTTAGAGATAGGCCATAAATTTGGCTCTGAGGTTTCTGGCAGCCAACTGAAAAAAAAGTAAACTCAACCAACCCTACAATTTCCAGAATACAGAAGATTAAATGAGCCAATTTTCATGAATAGAACCAAAGAGAAATTATAAAAGTTCACACATATAAAATGCTAATGTAGTAAAAAATATCTTTATCACAAACATAAAGATGTGTTTAGGAGCCTAATTCTGTGAAGTCAAATTTATATCAGTAACATACCCACATGCACACACACACACACATACCCTCACGGAATTAGGAATGACAGGCAATAAGTCAGTTTATTCTGTACTCAGCAAGCCCTTGCAGGTCCAGTTAATCTCCGAGAATGTCTAAGTATATCCTTGCTCTTTTGCCCCTCCTCCTTGGATTCTGAATTTGCACAATGAGTTGAATCCTAGGAACAAGTAGAAGCAGTCCCTTTTCCACGACACACTTGTTGCTGTGGGTTTTCAGTATTTATTGAGTGTGACCAGGGTGGAAATTATTCCATTGTCGGTCACTAGACTGTAACCTTCTTCAAGCTGGGGTCATATCTCTTACTAACTTTTATTGGTCTCTAGCTTAATACCTAGTACAAAGCTATAAACCAAGTGATCACCCCATTTTTAAAACAGAATTGATTTGTGCCTACTCATTTTTCCAGGGTGACTGAGTTAAGCAGTAATCCAGTGAGTCCCCACAAGGTGTTCAGGGAAGAAACATCTTTGTTCAATAAGTTTAGACATGAGCTCTTGTCTCCCTACATGTTTATGATTCACTTCTTAACTTCACTTCTTGCTTTGGACTAAAAGTCCTTGGATTCAACAGATTCTTTGCACTGCTGTGATCATAGCATTTACAGCTGCAACTGGAGTTTCAAAGTTCTCCAGCAGAGATTATCTAGAGTACTGAAATCTCTGAGTATTTGCCGTTGAGAAATAAGTATGGAAGGAAATGAATAAACAGATCTTGCTCAGCAGCTACAACAGACAGACATCAGCTTGCCATCAAAAGTCAGTCTAATCAAAACACATGGCCTTCAGATGCCAGTGAGCTGAGAGACATGTATCTGAGAAGCTACTCCAAGCTCACAAGCCTTTCCCTGATTCATCCTACCCACATATATGTCACTATTTGTGAAAAATCAAGGCATAAGTTTTAATGAATTAGAAAGAGGAAGAAAGGGGTTTTTAACAGACTTCAGTTCCTTTATATGTTCAGAAAAAGAATAATTTCTCCTAATAGTCATAACTAACAAAATTATCTCCGTGTTATAGGTGATTGCAGTGATGTCTAGAGTAGTTAATAGCATAACATTTTAAGTTGCCCAGAATTTTAGAGCCAGTCTCTGGATCTAAGGCACATGTTCTTCCCCTCACACCCAATGAGTTATTTAAAATTAGTATACCTGATCATTTAAACTATGGCCCACTAAGGAAGATATATCAGTGGTGTGTTTGCCTCTTCCTCCTGGAATGTGCAATGTGGCTTAGAGCTCATTATTTTGAGTTGAAACTGTTATCAACACAGCCTTAGCCATGATTAAGCACTGCAGCCCTTGAATGGCTGTCATTCCTATTCCCAAAACCAAACCTAGCATATCTCATGTCCCCCTCACCTCAGTTACCATTAGAATAAACATCCCACATGGATGAACATACAAGGTATGATCATCAAATAGAATGAAATGTTTAAATTTTTTAAAAATGTATTACAGTAAAGAATATGTTACCATTAATTCCCCTCAAAATACTCCTCCTCATTTCAAACACACTTATCCCATATCCTTGTCACTTTCTGAAATAATGGGGGAGTCTTATTTCATGAGTGTCTTTAGTTGGACTGTCATAGTAGTCTCAATGTCCTGAATCAATCCAAAGTGTTTACCTCCCTTGGTCATTTTGACTTTGGGGAAGAGTCAGAAGTCACATGGTGTCAGATCTAGTGAATAAGGGGGATGAGGACATGGTAATGTTTTATGAACCTACTTTTCCATTGGATGGTACTTGGCAGTGGTTTTCATTGTATTTTTTGTCACACTTCATAAAGACATAAAAACAAACTTCCAGATCAGCTTCAGAAAGTGGCAAGAATGACAGAATAAGTGTGTTCTAAGGAAGAGTGGGTGTTTTGAGGGGAATTTATAGCAATTCATCTTTCACTATAACATTTTTTATTTAAACATTTACTGTATCTATTGATCCCACCTCATACTTTAAATTTATACTTTTTCTCTAAATTGGCTTCATCACTAGCCCCTAGCTGTACATCCAGACTTTTCCGCTCAGCCTATTATAGACCATTGCCCGTAACCATCAAATTCTCCTATATCTGCAGTGTCGTTTCCAAATGTTCTCTTCACATTCGTGATCTCGTCCAAACATGAAGGTTCCCTAAAGCACTACCTTCTCTCAATAGGTGATGAAATTTCTCCTATGTTCCTTAGGATCCATCTGCCTTGTCTTTTTGCTGTGCACAAATTATTTCTCCTTCAAAACCACTGCTTCTTTAAAGTTCACGTTTTAACTTCAGTTTGCATAAACATATGACATCAAATAACATCTCTTTGCTTTTTTTATTTTGTTTTTGGTACGGGGAATCAAACTCAGGACCTTGCACTTGCCAGGCGGATACTTGTGCCACTGACTTATATCCCCAGCCCCACCTCTTTGTGTCTTGACCTCCTGAATTCCAACAGCCTCCTCCACTATTTAACCTTCTGCATGGGCTGGGCGTGGTGGCATATGCCTATAATTCCAACATTCAGGGGGCTGAGGCAGGAGGATCACTGCAAGTTCAAGACCAGACTGGGCTACAAAGTGAGCTCAATGCCAGCCTCAACTGCATAGTGAGACCCTGTCTAAAAATACAAAACTAAACTAAACTAAATAATCTTCTACATAGCTATGCCAAGGACCTCAGTAACTCCACCAGTGGAGTCACTTTCAGAGCTTTGGTCTTTAACATTTAACACCCTATCAGGTAAGCCTCTTCTATCTACTGTTTCAGCTCACCTATTCTAATGCTCTGATAAATTTACGACCCTACTAAGAATTGTCTCTACCGTGTATTTCACTCTCCATCTTCCTGCTGCCCATCCTAGTCCCCACCTAATGCCCCCACATTACATAGTCACTGTAGTCTCCTCCCTGTTCATATCTCTACAGGTGCAGCCCCATTCCATTGCATTCAGCTGGCAATGCACCAATCCTGCCTAAACTTATTTACTCAGTAAGCATTGCTGGAGAAAATCATCAATCCACAGTTAATGGACACTATTCGGCTATGAGTACAAATCTTCATGTAGCACTAAACATTACATAGTGACACTAGCGTGCCTATTACATTAAATTTTCTCCTTTTCAAAAATGTCTGTTTCATGTTTTGTCTGATTGTTAAATTTTGTGTGTCAACTTTAGCAGACCACACAGTTTTCACACATTTGGTTAAACAATATTCTAGTTTGGGTTAAATAATATTCTGTGAAGGTGTTAATCTGCTTTGTATTACATTTCTTTTGGTTGACTGGGTAAAGCACGTTATACTCCCCATGTGTGGAGCCCTCAGCCAACCTATGAAAGAGAATGTCATCCATTGGTATCCATAGAGGTTGAGTCCCAGGACCCTCCACAGATATCCAAATCTGAAGAGGCTTAAATCCTTTATTTAAAAAATGCTATAGTGTTTGTGTATAACCTATACACATTCTCTGTATTCTTTAAATTATCTCTTGAGTACTTATAATATCTAGTACAGTGCAGATCATATGCACATAGTTGTTATGCTGTACTGTCAGGGGAACAATGACAAGGGGAAAGCCTGTATTCAGTACAGGTACAATTTTGTCCAAATATTTTAACCTACAATTGGCTGAATCCTTGGATTCAAAACCCACAAATGTAGAGACTGACTATAGACAACAGAACTTATTGGCTCTTTTCTCTGGAGAATCGAAGCTGATACAGCTTAGCTCTACTAAAATCCTCAGCTTATTTTCTGCTCTTTCCTCACTTTTGGGTGTTTTTTTATCTTAAAGGAAATTGAAACAAAAAAGAACAATAGCAAAATACACATTAAACAGGTAGATGCAGTCAGAACAGCTGTGCATTTCCACTACCAATTCCAGTATCTTACTCCCCTTTGTTATCACTTACTCTGTCTTGCTGTGTGTAAATGGAAGCAATGATTCCACTGTCATCTAAGAACATATCTACTTTTACCCTGAATCAAAGCTTTTCTCACCTACTAAAAGTGTAGGTTTTAATGGTCAAAGACAGCCAGCTTGAGTCTGTTTTCTCTAGGCTTCAGCAGAGCCATCCCGACAGATTATCCTGCACCTTCCCTTGGTTATGCCTCCTCAGCCTCTTCTCCTGGCTCCCTGTTCTGTTGGAGCGGCAGTGGTGCAGCAGCAGTGGTAGATCACAGAGAGGAACAGAGCTTGTTCCTTTCTTTTCTACATATAATTTTTTAGATGATCCCATCCAGTTTCAGATACCATGTGCTATGGAACTCGTTTATATTGCAAACCGAAAACCTCTCTTGAGTTTCAAACTACTAGATCCAACTGCCTTGAAATCTCACTTGGCTATCCAAAGATACCCAGTCTAATTCTAAACATACCAGGGCCCAAGCAGAACTACTTGTTTTCTCTAAAAATATGCTTTCCACTGTCATCCATGCCTTTTCTACCTCAGTAAATGGCACCATCATCTCCCCATTTGTTCAAGCTTAAAATGTACAAGTCCATCTTGAATTCTTTCTTACCTTCACCACCCTTATGTGCAATTCATCAGTATGACGTTTGGTCTTGACTTTTAAAATGCATACCAAATTTGACAAATTCTCAACATGTCCATGACTACAATTGGTCAAAGTGCTCTGCCTGGATTGTTACAATGGCCTATTATTTTGTGCCTCTGCTTTTAATTCTTTATGGTCCAGGATCCAGACACTCATGAGTACTCTGTCCAAAACACAATTTCTATCATGTCACTCAGCACTCCTCCCACCAGATGCACATACACAGATACATATACTTCATCATTACATGCTTATCACTGCTTAAAACCTTCACATAGATTCCCATTAAATAAAATCATCTTGTAGGGTTGGCTGTGTAGGTCAGTGGGAGATCTCTTGCCTAACATATATCAGGTCCTGGGTTCAATCTTCAGCACTGAAAAAAATCGTAATTTCTCACTGTGACCTATAAGACTTTACATTGGGTGCATAGTCGGGTCCTGCCTTCCTCTTTGACATAGTGTCTTCCCGATATACCCCTCAAACACTGTGCAGTTGCCACACAGATACTCTGTATACCTCAGATCAGCCCCGTGCCCTTTTCAGTGCCCTTACATTTGCTGTGTCTTCTGTCTAGGATGTCTTCTTCCAAATCCTTATAAAACTTCCCCCTTATCATTATATTTCACTTCCTGAAGGAAATAAATCTTCTTGTACACCACCACATATACATGTACACACTTACATGCACACACTCACAGTCACCCTCTGTTGTGTTAATCTACTTTACTTCCTTCATAGTATTTGTCAGGATTTAAACTTATCTTCCTTATTTGTCTATACTTCTTGTCTTTCTCCCCAGTAAGAATATAAGTTCCCTAAGACAGAATGTTTCTCTCAGGCAGTTGCTGTATTTCCAGCACCTAAATGAAAAGAGTATCCAGCATCAAGATGTCACAAAATACATGATTTTGACTGGCAACAGGAGAAAAGAATGTGTTTACTTCAAAATGAAATGGTCTATTACAAGGCAGTGGCAAAATTAAAAGCTACAGTGCTCTCACATGGTTGACAAAGAGAAATGTGAGAGGTGGATAGAGAAGAAACGCGAGAGTGGTTATGAAGCAGGTAACTAATCTGGTTTGAAGATTATGGCTGTAAACAGAAATACAGTTTAAAAAAGATGCACTAAACCCAATTAAATAAAGTAGCATGCCATGGAACTTAGATACTCATGAAAGACGTGAGTAAAGAAATCTGTGTTCTTCATACAGGGCAATGGAAAAGTGCTATTGGTACGAAGGGATTGTTAGGAAAAGAATTTTGCCAAAGTTCATTAGGAAAAGACCATGGCCACAGAAATATAAAGACATGCTTGGAAGACAGTGATCTAGAAGGAATCATAATTTTAAGACATATTAGCAAAGATCATTCTCCAGTTCACTATTCATGACTTATAAGAAGTTTCCACCTTTCTCCCTTTTGCAAATATAAGGAATGTGGTGATCTCATGGGAGTCTCTGAAAAGGGGAAAGTTGACTACCCTTTGGTATTTGAACTGCAAAGTAGTGATCAATTAGTTTATTAATAATCAGGTAATTAAGTGTGGGGTTCCTGAATAAGATGAAAAGTAGAAATAACCAGCAGGACAATTTTAAGAACCATCTCTCAGCTTTATAAACTAATCCTCCTTTAATGGCCCTTTTTAATGTAATTTATAGTTTCATCATTACCCTTTTTGTATTAGTAATTATTTCTAAAATACCAAAGAACCATCTTTTTTTCAAGGTCCTTCCCTTAGTCTGATTTACAATCCAGCTCAAGTTGGACTCTGTCTTTCTGAGGTTTGACATTTCAAAATATTTATTGCTCTTTTACATTAATGCCTTTCTCATGAATCTGAAGGTGACCGTTATTCCTTTCATCGTGTTGTAATTAAATGGATCAACTATTGCTTTATTATTTCCACTATTTGTCTGCACAGCACATTAAAACTTTCAGATGAGAAAGTGATATTGAGTGCTGTGTGAACTATAACAAACAAATATTTCCGAAAATATAGGGTCCTCTTGATACATTGCTAAAGAAGCTGTTCCAAGTGAAAGCACAAAATCTTTAATATTTTATTGATCAGATCTAAACCTTCTGCCCAAAGTGGCAATTAAATTTCAATTAAACTGACTGAAAGCATCATATTAAATTTCAGCACTTTACGAGCTATCAGATAATGCTGCAGGACAAATCTTTAGTATGATCACACTCTTTTCAAATTATATTATCCTGTTCATTCACAATAAAAGTGACAGTTTTAGGTATACTTTCAATATTTCTTGAATATAAACCCTCTAATGAACACATTTTATTGCCTTTAAATCAATTATTATTGGATATTTTAATAAAGTGAATTGAGCACTTTGTTTTACACACTGCTTAGAAATTATTATATTTTGCAGGCTGCACAGCAAAGAACTGAATCACACGGAGAGAAATGGCCAAATATCTGACAATATAGGAGAAATAGAACAAGCTACTTAGAAGGAGAAGAGCTTTCTATCTTACTCTATAGCATTTAATGATACATATTAATTAACATCAAATTAATTTTTTTACTTTTGAAATTTAGCCCCAAGTTCTATAAGTACCTTGAATTACAATAGGAAAATGTTAGAAATCACAGAGTCATAGCATGAGTATAATACCATTGATACTTTATAAAGAAAATTAGAAGCTTTTGTTTTTCATCCCATGCCCTTTGAATTTGTGACTTATGATATTATATTTAAGTTTTTCAGAACAAAGTCCATGTCAGCTGTTGACCAGGATTGTGGTCATCTGAATGATGTAAATGGGATTCTGATGCGATTTTTTTTTTAATTTTTCCACTCTTAGGATTAACCTAGACCTTAGACTTCAGCATACAGCCAAGGTGGTCAGTCCTGATTGCCAAGATGAACAAAAATGCATTCTTCAGCTCTGTGCTGTTCAGATCACTTACCACATTCTTAACATTCCACATCAGTTCACTTCAGAGAAAGCCTGGGGTATTGGCCCCCTCTCTTGCACATCTATATGTCATTAACATCCGAACTTGACAAGCATGATGTAGGGACACACATCAGAGAGGTTTCGTAAGGAAACACCTTCCATTTTAAAAGATTCTACCCACACAGAAGACTTCACCCTGCTTTGTGACTACAATGATGCCTTTATTGCTGGAGTTGAAAGGGTACTCTAATAGCCTTAGTATAATTCACTGAAGTGTATTAAATTAAAATTTAGATGAAAATCATGATTTCTTATTGAAATGATTCAATTAGATTATGGTCCCTGAATTTGAGTAATTGAGTCTCAGAGCTACAGGGACTTTAACAAGTCATTAGAACTATCTCTGTGTAGGACTGAATTAAGAGACCAGTGGCAAGGCTGTTCACGGAGATGGCATTAATTTATAAGGAATGCTAGAACATCATTTCAATAAGTGCTGGCCAGATAACTCTGGCTTCCATACAAAACCCATTTAATGGTTAAGCAACCAATTGCTCATTTCCTCCTGAAGTAGACAACAGCTCCAAGTCCCAGTTTTAAGAGTACTCCTTCCTAGCACTGCTCGTGCAATGGAACTTGGCCTACATCAGCTGGAATCAGTCAGGTACTGTCAACTACTATTGTTTACCTGAAGGAGTGTTATACAATGCACTTCTCAACAGAAACATGTGATTTAAAACTTAAACTATAGTGGAAGGAATTTTAAAGAGTCAGGAGTGGTGGCACATGCCTGCAACTCCAGCACTCAGGAGGCTGAGCCAGGAAGATCATGAGTTTGAGGCCAGGTTGGCCATATGGTGAGACCCTGTCTCAAAGAAAAAAAAGTAGGAAGTTCTTTTTCTACTTCAGATTATCAATTGTACTTTGGGCAGTGAACATGAATTAATAAGACACTGGTCCATATGATATTTATTAAGGAAAAATCAATTTTTCCTGCACTCACATCCTGAAAAAGCTCAGAGAAAAGTGTCAAATAATATACCATCTATGTTATTTTTCGTAGATCGCAAATACTGTATAGAAACGGAAGCTACTGGCACACATTCTAAATGAAAATAATTCTTACTTAGCAAGTCTCCACACATAAAACTGAAGCCTTAATTACAGCTTCAGTTTGTTTATTTGGTCCCCGTTTTAGCTAACAGACAGCTAAAACAGTTACAACAGACAACCTGAAAATGCTCACTGTCACATGAAAATAACTGCATGTTTTACACATTGGCAAAGTAGTAGTGCTTAAGATGGGTGATGTGACCGCTGGTAGGCTATTTTTTTTTTTAAATAGACATAGCGAGAGGTATACTTGCCAATGAGGGATGAACCCCTGAAAACCAAGACCCTGCCCACCTGGTTCTCCTCAGGTAAAGATGACCAAGGCAAGAAAGCCAGGTGCCCTTCTTAACCGTGCCTCCTGCCACACCCAGGCCTCTGAGACTGAAAACTGCTCAGGGTGGCCACTGAGGCGAGAGAACACACCAGGAATCCTCCGTGTAGTGATTTCTATCTAAAAATACATTGGTACTTGAGCTCGATGCTTTCCACGATTCTGGTCACAAGCCAGGTTGGATGAGAAGTGAATCAAGTTGAATGATGAGGTTTACTGTTTGAACTTAGGAGGGAATTTAATTTGGTCCTCATCCTGTCCGGTTTGCAAATAGAATCACGGAGAGAATCGAGCCTGTGATCCCAGGTACCACTGGAGGAAAGTTCATCTTTATGACTGGCAATCTCAATATGCAGTTTGACCCTGACAATACACTCAGACGTGGGTCACAATCCAAGAGGTGGGCTCAGCAAGTCCAGATGTCACAGGCAGGGAAGACCCGCAGCCCATCTGTCCATGCCTGCTCTCAGCCTCCCCCAGCATACAATCCCTGACATCTAGCTCGTTAGTCAGGCTTTCAAATAACATTACCTAGTTTTAACTACCCTAGCGTTTGGGTTATTTGTTTGCAGTACTGGGGGTTGGGCCCAGGGCCTTTGAACTGAGCTACATCCTCAGCCCTTTTTTATTTTTTATTTTGAGACAGGGTCTCACTAAGTCCAAATTCACAATCCTCCTGCCTCAGTCTTTCTAAGTGCTGAGATTGCAGGTGTGCACCACCAATTTTGACTGAATATATGGTTTTAAAAGGAAAACTGGCACGAAGCTACATGAATGATTCAAGTACCTCTCATATTCCTGTTTTACCATCATTCATACGACCACTTAAAGTATAACTGGATCTACAAAACTCCAAAAAAAGTTTAAACTTATTAGGATGATTATTGGATTCATATCTACAAACAATAATAATGGCCTTCATCCAGTTCATGCAACTAATATTAGCATCTACTATAGTCCAAGTGGTACGTTTCACCCAGGGGAGAAGAGGGGAAACAAACAGTCTTTGAACTAATGGGGAGAGAAAAAGGATGCATCACAAACTAAATATGTAAATTATGTAGCTTCTCAAGGGTAACAGGAGAAAAACGAAGCAGGCGTGGGAGCTGGGAAATGCCAGGGAAGGGTTTGTAATTTTCAATAAGATGGTCAGGGAAGGCCTCATTGAGAATGTGACATGCCACACGCAAGGCCTATCAAAACTAAGCAACCACCATTTGAAAACAAATTCTACATTTTGGAAGTGGAGGCACTGGTGTGTTTTAAAAATGAAGTTCTGCTTTAAAAATTTTAGGTACATTTCAAAATTAGTTCAGCCGTCTACATACTTAATTGCATACTTAATTTTGTGCACATTTTTAAGTAAACATCATAGCATAGTGAAACCAGTATAATATCTATAAATAAATAAATGCTCATGTACTGGAGACGAGTTATCCAAACGTTCACGGAGTGGAGTGTCTGATGAAGAAGCCAGAGGGCACTCTTTTCTCCTATCAGCCAAGCATACATCCAGACCCTTCCCGGCTCTCAACAGTCTGAGTGATGTGCTATGCTCTCCTCCCCACCTCACTCTTATTTCAGTGAGGATGAACTTCTTTCAGTTTCTGGAGAAGACCAGGCTCACTCTCACCCCCAGGGCCCCACACCACTGCCCCTTCAGTGGGGCACACTCTTTAGGAACCACCTGTATCCTCACTTCCTGCACGGTCACCTCTCCTTGTCCTTGTTGTGGGTCATTTCAGGGATCACTTCTTCTCAGGAGCCTTCTTTGACTCACGCAGCCTAGCTCAGCTGCACCCATCTTCGTCACTGCTTCCCTGTGAGCAATGAAAGGTGTGCACCTGTAGTTCCACAGCCCCACCTAACACCAGCCTCTCAATAGGCATTTCACACATATCGGTTATGTGGTAAATGAATAGACAAGTGGATGCAACTATAGCATACTTAACTATTGCTGTCAGTGTCATAGTTCCTGCCACACTCATCAAGCCCAGATTTCCATTGATTGTGCTATTTTGGCAGCCCCCCATCACTCTGCCTTCCTCTCTCTATCTCTCTCTCTATATATATATTACATTTACATATATTATACTATCTATATTACATTGTCTATATTACATATATATTACATTTTATTCTGGATTTTAATTACTTTCAAGTTGGTAGTATGAATGCTGATGGAATTTGACAAGTTCATAATGGTTTGGAGTATGCCTGACATACAGTGAATGCACCAAAACTATTTAACCATATGAACTGTCTTGGAATGTAAGATGCAATCATCAGTTGGGGTAACTCTGTATTCACTGATATCAATTTTCTACTTTTTTTATTTTACTGATATCAATTTTCAATAGATACATTGTCTAGAAAGTAAATGCTATAATTTTATTTTGGACTACTGTCAAGTCTGCTGTTCATCCAAATTTACTAAGTTGAATTTTTTTCCTTATTTTATTATCACACCATAAATATGGGATATGGCTGACTGTAAAGTTACAACAAAGTGCCCTTTCTGGATAATATGTTTGGCAGGTGTGGCAGGTATATGGGAGAAGTATAGCCAGATGTGTCTTTCCTGTATAACCAAAGGCTGTCCTTACCTGGCTGACACTTGGAGAAGCAACTTGATCTGAGATTCCATAAGATCCTCCCTGCTTTATGACCTTCACAGGGAGATTCAGAAGAGATAACATGTGACTGAGGAACAAGATCTTCCTCCTTAGGAAACAGTGATTATGTCCCCCTGCTGGAAATTGTGTGGGTTTTAATTCTTCCCAGTTGCACCAACCCCCTAATTGCTCAAACTTTGAGCAGCAAAATGACATGAAAAAAGAAAAGTAGCAAAAGAAGACACACCTGGCCTGACTCTTATACTAGTCAAGCTACATTCTTTTCATGGAACATTTCTGTTTTGTTTTGTTTAACTTTATGTTTTTCTTAAGGCAACACCAATTGTTGATGGATAGGTAAAAGAAACCCCTAGTTTTGACCAGAAAAAAAATCAAAATATTGAACATAAACATAGAAAGATATGCTGTTTGTTTATAAATACAGACTCTGGAGATTAAAGCTAAAACAGTCCACAATCCGTGCTGTGTGTTGTGTTCATAAAGTGCACGTTATTTGAAAGAGCGTTTTTTTCCATGATTCAATATGTGTAGGTTACTTTTAACTGTGAACACTTTATTCATGCAAATCTGCCTTTTCTATTAGAGCACATAGTCATGCAGGCAGTCTTGAAAAACTGATAAAGCCAAACTGCTAATAAATTTGTTTAATTGTTATTTTTATATATCCTGTGCCTCCAAATGCATCAATTTTCAGATGTAATAAAAGACTAATTTTTATTCCAATTTACTGGTGTGATTCAGCAATTTTTTATGCTTGTATTTTCTTTAACTACAGTGAAATCCTTCAGAAAATGCTTTGTGTAAGAGATATAAGTAGATGGGAAAAGAAGGGGGGAATGGAGATGGGAGGTAAAGGGGTTTGCTGGGCTCAGAAAGTGCTTTGCATTTCACTGAGCCTTTACAATTCACTCTCAAGTACAGTAGCTCTGTTGTGTGAGCAAATCTCTTTGCCTCGACCATAATAATTGAACTTTTACAGATTCCTCAAGTACATCGAAACTGCTGCTAAATCAGAAAGGGTGAACTGAACCCCGCTCCACTGTGCTGCACTTACTCATCTCCAATGCTATGCTGGATTTATTTTTGACACTAAGAAAAGAACCATGAATTTTTGTCAACTGCAGCATGGGAATTTACATTTGTTCTATAAAATGCACTGAAAGGACCAGCCTGCTCTTTGAGAATGGGAAATGTAATCTATCCAACTCTCCATAAACTTGAGAATATATATCTGGTTAAACCCATCTAAAATGAGATGCAGTCCTGGCAATATGGTGGGCTCAGAAAGGCTGGCAATAAAAGTAGATATACAGTATCTGACATCAGATTGTTTCAAGCTTAATTTCAGTAAAGTAATAATGTCAGGAAAAGAAACGCTCTGTGATGCACAGATTGATACCATTAGATAGAAACGATGCAGTGCCTTATGAATGCAACCATTTTTGCCTTGATATTATGTGTGGAGTGGAGTGATATTCACTGTGCCGGCTCCAGATTTGCCGATATAAAAGTCCACCAGGGTAGTGGTCAGGGAGAGGAATAAAGTATGATAAAATATATTCTACAAATAAATCAAATAGGATTATATGACTCTGAAATATGTCCTGTGTAAATGCCCTCCATGATTTGGCCGGGGTAGCAAGTAATTGTCCACATTCAAGGACATGAAGCCTTCAAACACAGGACGTAAAAGGCTGCATATGTATCATAGCCAAACAAAGCAAAGCACCTCGGTGGCACTTCCAGCCTCAATAGCGGAGATGCATGAAATAATTGGGAAAGACAATGATTATCTTCAGAAATTCAAGCAAAGAAGGTCCAGTTCCATTTATGTTTCTCTTAAATTGCTTTTTCCAGTTAATAAATAATCATGTAATCACATCCTACTTGCAGGAGGACATACGTGGTTGCCACCCTTAGCAGGTTTGATTTTTGAACTCACACCTGTCTTCAGAGCCCAAGTATCATGTCTGCCTTTGACTTTCAGCTTAACAAATGTCAGTTGTGTTTTTGTCTTCAAAAACAATGATTTCAGGTTTTACTTGTCCTGTAAAAGAAAGAAAAAGTCATTCTTTGCTCTACTTTCTCTTTTGAAGAAGGCAATTATAGCAAGCTCAGGCATAGATCGAGCTTATAAAAAGTGAGGTAGCCACACTGGCTAAGGTAAAAGTACACAAAAAATAGTCATTCCACTCTCCCCTCCACAAACACACATGCGCATTTCTCACCCATGTAGGACTAGATGACCTAACAAAGAGATTACTTGGACATAGACTGTTAAGATACAGGGTGCAAGTAAATGACCCATGAAGAATTAGCCTTTGTGATTTTGGAAAATATTATGCAAGCTTAAATCGCTAGCTAATGCCACAATTAAAAAAATTATTTCTAAATCCTTTTAGTTTAATATTAAGTACATTCCCAATTATGCTGTGAAATGAGTAAGAGAGAGATTAAATTTTCCTCTTTCACCTCCAAAATAATGAGAAGATTACTGACAAATCAATATTGTTGCTATTAAGGCTGCATCCGTGAGCCGTTTTGGGGAAAACATTACACTTTCCTCGATTTGTATACCACGAGTCTGTCTTCTGTCACTCCCTTTCTCTTTAATCTTGTTTGAGTGTACAGCTCACTCGTCCTTATTTTATTGACTCAATCACAGGCGCACTGTCACTTTTTATAAAATGGTCACTGCAGAATCACATCAAGTAAATTTTTGATTCTGCAGTGAGTAATTTAGTGCCTTTATGGAATTGCAATTTCAGGGCTCACTGCTTGTTTTTCTAAAATGTACTTTAGGAATTAGTTACTCCAGCCACAAATCAGTTGAATTTATGCACAGTTGTAATACAGTTTATGGCCTCATGGTACATTGCTTCAAAAACAGCAGATGTGAAATTATGATAAATATAATGAGTGTTTTTTTGCCTGATCTACTGGAGTAGAGAAGGATCTGGAGCGTGTTTACCTATCCCATACAGTACATTTAATGTCTTAGTCAGGAGCCCTGACAATGGCTGATTAATGTCCTCATCTCCTTTATTAAAGATAAGAGTAGCACTGCAGTCAGGAGATAGAAAGCACACCATAAATCTTTGTAAAATGAGCAGTCAAATAATCACTCATCAGAAATAAAATCTACATACATTAACACGAACACTCAGCCTTCCACACACACTCCCACAAAAAGCAAGAAGGGACCACAGTCTCGAAGTTTTAATTTGAACTACTTTAAGTTGCATATTACCAGCCCTGTAACCTGGATGCAAAAGCTGGCATTTAAAAGCACATGTGAAAGGAGCAGATGCCTCATCATTACATTAAGAGCATGAAGCAGGCAACAATTAAGCGATTCACTGGAAAGACATAATGCTGATCTATGCTAGCAATTAATCACAGAATACATTAGACAATGATGGGTGACCTACAAATTTTTGACAAAATAATTTTTCATCATGTTGGCGATTTCTTAGCCTAATATGCCTGCAAGGCACAGAGTCAAAACCTGTCATTTATTCCATCTCTCCTTGACAGGCGGCAACCTGTCTTCCAGACAAAATGAACATTATCTGTGCTCACTAGACATTTAGTGCGGGGCTTAGCTTATGACTAATGATAATCGGCAGACAGAAATGTTAGAGTCTGAAATAATGTTCTCTTTGTTAAAGAAATTTCTTGAGGTAGAATTTTTTTTCCCCGAAAGATGTATAAAGATAAAAACTGGTTTTTACCTCATTTTAATGCAACTCAAAGCACCAGTATTTCCTTTCTACCAAAATAAACAAAAAGATGTAACAATTTTTTAAAATTAACATATCATTTGAATGCCAACTCTTGCCTAAAAATTTCTTGTGTGGGTAGGAAGTGAAATACAAAGGAAAGCTCAGGAGATGGAGCCTTAAACAAAAAAATATAGGCAAGCTGTTTTGTGTCCTAGGTTTTATTTTGAATCTGGTGGAAACAAGTTTGAAACAGCACGAGTGCGTGTGCTGTAGAATTTAAATAAATGAAGGCCATGTTGAGAAATAGACTCCCACCACTCCTATTTCTCCCGATTTCCATTTGTCACACAGTTCTTCAAAGCCTGAGAATATCTAAAGCATGTTTGGAAAAGGCAATTTTGAACAAGAGAGGTACACAAAATTGCAAATTTATTAAATGGATTTAAAACTCCACAAACATGGAGTTATAATTAATGCTTTAGATGAAAAGAAATGCATTTTTGAAGTTATTTTTCTTGTGAGTTTCATGTGCATAATGTCATCTTAGAGGTAGATTTTTCCTTGGATTCAGGCACCAAATTTCTATTAGCTTTAATGGACTTACACATGCGCAGTGATAGGTGAATATACCCCTAAGGCTGAGAATTTAAAAGAACAAATGGCAGAGACATCAAAATAGTTAAGTTTAATTTAAATGATCCATAAGGCTGCACAGTTACTTTCCTGAGAAGGCAAACAAATGTTATGCCTTATGATGTTTCAGATTGTTTTGATAGCCCTGTAAATACAACCACTAGACTGATTAGTGAAAGTGAAACTGTTTTTATGCTGCATTGCAACCTTAAAGCACACGTGTTTGATTTTATTTTTCTCTATATTGCTTAATCTGTTACTGCATGTTGGCTCTATGTGGTTGGTCATTTCAGTCACAGATTCCTGCTTGGTACCTGTCACAACCAAAAATGAAAGGGGGAGAATGTCCAGAAGGCTCTTGACCCCAAGGTGTTGGTGTTTATGAGTTTTGCTCTAAATTCCTTCTAGAAAGAAGTTGGTCATTGCAGCATCCAAGTAAGTACACATTCCTCTGGTGACATGACTGTGGAAGTTTTGCAAATGTCATGCCTTTTTATTGATTTACAAGAACAAATAGCTGGTCCTCTGCATTGCAAAATTGCTGTTGAGAAAATACTCTCTCTTCTCTAAGCACTGCCAGGATTTCCCACACAGGTCCCTCTGGTTGTGCTGACTTAGTAACATAAGTAATTAGCTTACATTTAAATGTCTGTAGAATCACAGGGTAACAAACAACTTGAAGGTTCAGTGGTCATAAATCCCTCATTTTCAGGGCTTTCATTTCTTCTTCTGCAAAATAAATAGGGGAAAAATGATCACCATTTTTTGCCATCTCTCATGCACATATTATTTCATTAGCACTGAATAGTTTCTCAATACGGTGATAAGAACTGAGTTTTGTAACGAGTCTCCTCCAGTGAGTTGCCACCATCCCGTTATTAGAATCCCTGCTGGGGTAAAGGCAGTGCTGTGTTTGTGTGATTCCTGCCTCGGTATGGGAAATGTCCAGAAAATCCTTTCTGTTATTCCGACTGAGATTTTACCTCAATGAAAACATGAAGAGCTTGTACAAGCAAATGATCATTTCATATCAATCATCCACTAAATATCACAAATGACCATTTCATATCAATCATCCACTAAATATCACAAAACAGTAAACTGAATTTGGGAAAAATAAATCAGTGTATTAAAATTTAGAAGGCAGCCAGCCCAGGTTGGTGGTAAGGAGCTACAGCTCTCTGCCCACTAATTCTGACTCTGGAAATAGCTTTCCTGGTAAACCCGACGTTATTCTCTTTCAGCTCTTATTTCATCTCTCACTTCTCCTCAACTTCCCCTCGTGCCTCCATGGCAGGCAGTGGACTCATCACATTGCTTCTCAAGTGTAACATGGAGCTAGGAGAAAGAACAAATACTGATTCAAACACCTGATGTCTGGATAGTAATCTCAGCAGAGGCACCCAGGCAGATAAGGCTGAAAACACACAGAAGGAAGTAACTATCGGGTAGATTTTATGACCATGAAAATGATGACACAGTACATGAGAACATGACTTTACTCCTGTTTTATGTCCACATTTTGCTAGTTCAAGAATTGCTTCAAAATCAAACTTCAATTTTTTTGGGTTTTCTTGAAGTGCACAGAATGACAGTGAAAACAGACTAGAAAGTCAAAGTCATAACATCCCTGGCCCATGTGGACCAGGGCGACTACTTAGAAACTGTCTACCCCATTCATGAATTCTTCTGCGACGTCCATATGTAACACCATCTGTGTGTACCCTCATTCTCCTCAGTGACATGAAAAGTTACTCTGAGTACAACATTTTCCTGCAGGAATATGAGAAGGTCGATAATAATTGTCACCATTTACTTAGCATTTCCTGCATATGAGACAGGGATAAGACCCTGATTTTCATGTTCTCATTAATTCAATTTCATGTATTATAAACTCATTTTAAGGAAGATGTAATCAAGATAGAGCTCAGTAAACTTATACAAAATCACAGAGCTGCTTGGCTCTGTCTGATTTTTAAGACTGCTTGTAACCAATATGGAATACCACCTCCTTGCAATATATACATATTTTGTTCTAGTCTCTAAAAAATCTATTCTATAAAGTGATCGTCATCATTTCCTCACTGGGTGTTCTCCCTCCCTTCAAAGAGTATGTTTAGTGCTTCTAGTTCTCTCATCTGTTTCTCATATGACTTAGCTTTGATACGGGTCTCCATACTTCTCCCTTTTCTCTGAGTATTCTCTTGCAATATGGCTCTCAAAATGCAGAGATTGGATGAGAACTGGCAGGTTTTCCTGGAAAGTAACTTCTATTTATATGGATTAAGGTGAAATTAGCTTTGGTCTTAGATCATGTTTTGGAAGTGCTTAGCGGTATCACTCAGTTGACACATGAATGCTGTAATCCAGAAAGAGTGCCAACCATGTGTCATGTGATATGACGCATCTCCCCCTGAGTTTCCAGCTGGTCTCATCATCACTGGAACATGGAATCCTCACTAGGCTTCATTTTCCTCACCTGTAAAAAGAGCTTGTTTATCGGTCTCTCCAAGACCTACTCCAGCTAAAATATTAATTGCTTGTTCCAGGTATATTTCTTAAATTCTCTTTCATTCTACTACAGGCAAAGCAAATTGAGGATGGGTAGAGACAGGATGTGCAGGGCTGACAAACAGCAGACAATTAAAGTAAGAGAAAAGCAAAGTACACTTTAAGAAGAAGTTTGCTAACATTGAGGTCAAATTTTATGTGCAATATGAGAAGTGTTGTGAACCTTTTAGAGTTTAAGCCCCTGAGAGCCAGGTAGTTTGTGTAGGATAACTTTGGCTTGTTCCAAAATTTAACAGAAGGGAAAGTAATCCTTAAAACACTTCTTGCAATTAACTGGATTCGTCACCAATCAAATTAAATAAGTCAAAGTCTTTGAATCTAAATTATTTGCAAGAGTTCCAGTAGGTATCACCAGAATCACATATGGGCCTTACATTAGGGGGATTTTTGACACAGTATCTCCAAGTGATTCACTTGCCACCTGTCCTGGGTACAGGGATTAATGTGGATATTTCCTGAAACATTTTGGGTGTGTTCAGCACTGACAACACTTCATCATTTTTGACGAGAGGATGGGCTATCATAAGAAAAGGAATTTCAAATCCAAGCCAAAGAAGATGAAATTTCCCCTAAGGCTCCTTTGCTAAAGGTGGGGTCCTGCTCATGGCATTACTGGAAGGTGGTGAAACCTTTTCAAGGTGAGGCCTACTGGAAGGAAATCAAGTCATGTGGGACCTGGTCTTGAAAGAGATACTGGAATCCTGACCTTTCCCTCATTTTTGTTTTTCTTTTTTTTGTGTGCTTCCCAGTTACAGTGACATGAGCAGCCTTCTCTGCCACCCACACCCCCCATGAAGCGCAAGGTCACAGTGGGCCCCAAGCAACAGGGCCAAGTGATCAGGGGCTGAAGCAATAACCCACATTAAACTTTTCCTCATCTTAAATTGATTGATCTTAGATGTGTGTAATAGTAACAGAAAACCAGCTAACACATACCCTCTTATTAAGGCTTCAGTGCCTCTTACAGATTTCCAGTAAACAAAGTCTTGTGTGCCTTTCTGCACGGCTTAAAAAATACCCAACCTATCTCTGAGAGCTGTGGAAGCTAATGTTTTTGAGGGAAATGTTCTCTCTGAATCCAAAAAGGATAATACAACCTCTGACTCAAGTATTTTCATTTTTCAGTCTAACACTGAATTCATAACAACTACACACAGAAGTTTCCTACCACCAGTTTGCCTCTATTTCTCCCTTTTAAATGGGACGTGGTACTTTTGGTTCTTTCCCAACTTCACAGGAAACATTTTGAACTATGAGACCATAGACAAATCTTTAATTGGTCAAGGATATCAAATTAATGTGAAACTTCGTTCATTTAATTTTCCAGTGATATGAGGGCAACCTTGACATGAAGCTAACATAGTACAACTTCTCAAACATCAGGATACAAACTGCTATTATTTGTAGATTAAAAAATCACAAATAATGCAAGCACTTTCTACCTGGGCCCCTTGGTCCAAAAAAAAAAAAAAAAATGCTTTTCATACTGCCAAAACTAATGGTTACTTCTGCAGTCTTATATTACCCGATATCACAGTGGGCTTTGTCAGTTAATAACTCCAATCTTCTTGAAGCCTCTTTTCTGGGGCTCCTAGTCTTCCCCACATGCCACCAGTCCTCCTAGTTAGGCTCATTGGCTGGCTCTTTGTCTACTGTCGCTAACCCCTCATTTCTTCACCAGATCCACATGACTTATCCTGCTTGAATTCCCTCAGTCACATGACTAAATACCATCTGTAAGCCAGCTATTAACATCTGACTGCCTATTTGACATTTCCCGATGGATGTGTAAAAGCCATGTAAAACGCATATCCCTAAAAAACAAAGATTCTGACAATCTTCCTCTTCCTTTGGTCTTTCTCTATTCAAGGAATTCGCCATCTCCCCAGAAAAAAAATTCTCATGGTAAAATCACAGGAGTCACCCTTGATTTCTACATTTTGTTCACTCTTAGCATCCAATTTTTCATTTTCTTTTCTGTTGTTTATTTATTTATTTTTTTGCTACCAGGAATCAAACTCAGGACCTTGCGCTTGGAGGCAGGTGCTATGCCCCTGAGCTATATCCCCTGCTCCCCAATTTTTCATCCAGATAATTTTGCTCCAATATATATTTTTCATGCAAACAGTTCCCTCTACTTTTACCAGCGTAGTCCAAACCACCATCTCTGCCTTAGAGTAACACAGTAGCATCCTATTCAGTTAACTTCCTTCCTTTCTTTCATCCATTCTTCACACATCATTAAATCTTCTTAGAGTATAATTGTATCATGTCCTTCTCCTGCTTAAATTCTTCTAATAGCACCCTATCTAAAAATAACCCAAACTTCCTACCCCAGCTTACGCATCTAACATGTTCACTCCCTTTCTGTCTCCCTTGTCTCATCCTTCATGATCTTCTTTTCACTGTATTCACTGAATATGTTTTTTACTTCTCCATTATCTGTGGCTTCTTCCTGCCTTACAACCTTTCACTATTTGGTCCTCTGCTGAGAAGACTCTCCTCTCAAACCTTGTAAACTGGCTCCTTTTTGCCATTCATCAGTTTAAATGCCGTCTTATCAAAGAGACTTTCTCCAGCTAACCATGCAACCATGCAAGCTAACCATGCAAGCTCCAAAAAGAAACACTCTTTTAGGTCCATCTTAGTGCTTGTTCTTGGCTCCCCCTACCCAGCACTAATAACATGACACACAAAATGGGCAACCAATAAATATTTGTTGAATAAATGAATAAATGAACTGCATTTTTCTTAACTATATAATGAAGGAATTGAATTAAATAATTGAACGAGACACTCCTTAGTTCAATCTTAGTGCGTAATTTGGACAGTTAGATCGATTCCTTTCCAAACTATCTTTTTTATTTGAAAAGATTTCCTTTTCTACTGAAGGAAGCTGACAATAACTGATATTCTTGAGCATGACAATGCTACACCTTTATGATGTGGTATTAATTACAGCTATTTGTAATCTTAAGAACTAGGACCATTTCTTCAGAGTTATATTGAAATACATCTGCTGTCAGTGCTTGATTTATTTGGCCATAGCAAAAAAAATTTGCATCCCAATATAAACAGAGATGAGAAAGGAATATGTGGTATTTTATAATTTATCATTATATGAGGTCCTACACTCTATTTTTAGCAGAAAAGACAGAAAGCTACTTCTACTATTAAGACTAATGCATAATGAAATATATTTGCATTTCTCTTTATTCCCTTCACATACACACTTATTTTACTGCCTCTGCATGACACATACCAATTTCAAGATGGTGTAGGTTAACTCACGCAATCTTCTGAGCCCATGAGAGTTTTTCTGTTCTTTTTTATGATTATTAATGCTTATCATCTTTTACAATCTGATGAGTTTCTTGAAAACTAATGAAGACAGTGTGTATGTTGTGCTTTACTGGATCTCACAGTGCCCATATCAGCTGAGCACTCAGTAGTGATTCCAGCTACAAACAAAACAATAATTGTGCATATTCTTTAGAGAGGTAAGTGACTAAAATTTTTTACTTCATATTTTCCTGTAACTGCTTCATTTGTCAGTCTCAGCTTCTAGATCTCAGCAGTCATAACTGTGACATGCATGCTTCTTTGTGATTCAGAATCTTGTGTAGAGCCTGAGTATATACATAAAGAGTTAAAAATTGAAAAGCTCAGTGGCTTACTTAAGTAAGTTTCATTAAACCACACTTTCATTCACTCTTCCAAACTAAAATTATTTTTATATTTTGTCTATAAACACAGAAGTATCAGTGTTATTATATAATTGATCTTATAATCCATTAAATGATGGCTATAATTGTAGGCTTATACTAGTGTACTTTATAACTACTTCTTTCTCTACTTTCTTTTTGTTTGTTTGTTTGTTTGTTTGTTTTCCAGTACCAGATGTGTAGGTCCACAGTCTAGGGCTAAGCACAAGTGTTGCTCTTGTTGTTGTTGTTATTGCTGTTTCTGTCACCTATCAATAAGTCATTTCTACAACTTCTCTCAAGGTAACAAGTAGTCTCAAGCGCACAAAATCTATGTCCCATTCTGTGATAATTTTATGTTAGTTATATGAAGGCAAGTCTGACCCCCAATATCCTATGGACTCACATTTTCATTATCACTCTAGAGCTGATATTTATGGGGAAAACCAACAACACTCCCCTTTTTGGGAAAACACAATTTTTAAGCCACATTCTGTTTGTCTACATCAATATTTGCAGAGGTAAGTACCTTACAGTACCACCCACATCATTATTTGTTGATTCATTTCTGTAGTCCATCAATCTTTTTTCAATACTGGGTTCATGGCTAGAGCAATGTAGCAGCACACATTGCATCTCTATGATAATTTAATTTAACTGCAGTCTGCTATGGTCTAGATTGCTTCTCTTAGCAGCCAGGGGTGACTGTAAACAGTGCTAGGGCCTAGATTGTTGTCAGCAATAATTACTGGCTAAAGAGAGCTTTGAAAGTTTATGACATTCTTCAGAAACATCCAGTATAATAAGAGTCAGGGTGTACATAAAGATACATATACGGGTATTTGAACAAAACCATAAATTTCTTTGTCAAAACAGTTCATAATTGATTAGCTGATAAAATCTCTGTATTGTATTTGCATCTTGGTGTAAGTCTGTATGGTATCTACTTGCTCCAGGCACATTTCCTTAATGGATTTATATACACAGATCATCTAAAAATGAAGTAAATGGCTGAGATAAATATAAGGATGCAAAAGAAAGAGGAAAAGGATCTGCTAATATACTTTCTCTTTTTCTTATTCACACAACAATAAACTCAATTTTAAAAACCAAAGCAAAGAAAAGAAATGGATCTTTGCCCTTTAATTACCCCATAAGGAGAACTGTGAGTACACACAGCACTTCAGCAAATGGCCCTGCGTCCGAGTGATATCATGTGATACTGAACGATAATGCATGTCTTGAAAAGTGTGTTTTAGTCATGTGCAGGCTTTCCCATCCATATTTCTGTGAAGTAGACGTCAACATGATAGGAACCCCAGTGCCATGACTGTAGTGTATTTGTTTGTTTGTTTGTTTTTCCTTTTTAAAGATAAGTTTAGGAAAATAATTATTTACCATTTCTTAAGAAAAAAACCCTATCTGGCTAAGTAAGAAAATATATAGGAGGTTATAGAACCAGAAATTTATTTGCAGGTAATCTTGCATTATCTCCAAAATAATGACTGAAGCACTCCACCCTGGTGGAGCGCTCTAGCAGGAGCACACCGGAAGTGGTGATGCGTCTGAGTAGGAATTTAGCCTTACCTGTAAGAACTACTGGAGAAGACTACGAGTAAGATTAATCTCAAGGCTGTTTTGGACATAAGAAGAAAAGATCATGTTTAGAGACTTTATCTTAATTTGAAAATCATCTACTATAATAATCTCAGAGTGCAAAATGGAGGAATAAGAAAATTTTGTGATGATCCACTAGCTCACTCTCCAGGAGCCCCGGGTCCTAATGGGGAAGACGCCTTCTCAGATAAAGACAGGACTGTTCCTCTTCCTCCTCCTGCACTAGCACTCACCATCCATCCCAATGCAGTTATTGCCTCACAATTATGAGAAGCCTCAGGATATAAAGCACTTCAAATATCATCTGATCTATACCCCAAATCTCATTCTAATCTTAATATGAATGTACTTTTCTGATCTCTACTCTGTAAGAAGACTTTAATTGTAAGGTAGCTCCTGAGAGGAGTTATTTCATGTCATGTTATTCCTCATCTGATGTTTTTACTAAGTGCTGACTTGGTCTGTACCAAGCAAGTTAGCATTATCTTGCATGTTTCCTATGGATTTCATGAGTAGATACCTTGTTTCCCTGAATAATTTATAAATTCATCAATGAGAAAGTTTTGTCTCACACGTAAGCCCTCATAGCCTCCAAAATATCTGTATCTAACTTCGGCATCTGGAAAATACTCAAAAATACATGCGTTCAATTATAAATTTGGGTTCCCTTTTTTTGCATGAGGGTAGAATATATTTCTCAGTAATGAGTCATATTCATGTACTGATTTCACATGCTCCACTGTCAGCACCTCATGTTCTATCCACAGGGATACACCAGTTGAGGAGCTTGTAGGAGGTAAACTGCAAATAAATAACTTTAATATCTTATGATTCATATACACGCTAGCATCAGAATTCATATAAGTTGCAAAGGAGCAATACCTAAAAATAGAACATGACTTTTTTTCTTTCCTTATTTTTCTTTTCTTCCTTTTGTAGAACTGGCCATCAAACATGGAGCCTTATACTTCCACAGGCTAGCAAGTATTCCACCACTTGGCTATATCCATGGCCCTTGACTTCATTCTTTAAAAAAATGTTCAAAAGATAAAAGATGGCCCAGGTATAGCCAGTGGCACAGTGCCTGCCTGGAAAGTGTAAGGTCCTGAGTTCCATTCCCAGTACCAAAAAAAAGATAGAAGATGATGGAAAGAATATTTAAGACAAAAAGAGAAGTAGCAGTTGATACAGCTGGAATATAGTGGATGAGTGAGTTATGAGAGAAAGTGTTGAAGAGCTGTCTAGCAATTTAAATCTATCCTGCCCCAAAGACTACGTTTCATTGTTCAAAGATTTCTCTAGGCACTGCCTCCAGAACCCACTCTTGTCATTTTACCTCATCTTCATCATTCATTTCTAAAACATTCCAATATCACCTACCACAGTTTCATCTAGGACATTTTCTTCTTGAGGTCTTTTACCCACAGGAAGCTCAGAAGATAGCGAAGCCTCTTTCCCATCCACTTACGCTAACAAAAGCCTAGACAGTAAATTTGGCCAGAGAAGTTTCAGATGCTTAGCTAGAGTCTGTACTTTATCCTCTCATTTAGGCAATAGAGATCATTCTCACATTTTGTCCATAAAAGCTCACAAAAAGATGAATGTTTAATAGGATACAGATATAGTGGCATTGAATGTAGAATATAACCTTTGATACCCATCATGGTCTTCAGAGAATGAATGGAATGATTAACTTAAACCATTAATCTAGGTAAATATTTGATTCATTATTGTTTAGATTTCAGAAATAACTTGTGAATTGAGCTTTGGAAGCACCCTAATTTTCTACACTTGAGTAGCATGGAGCGAACCATATTTCTGATATCCATATGTCAGATATATTTTTAAATACTGTGTATACACAGATTGCAATGTGCCCTATAATAATGTACTGTAGTGCATACTTTATGTCTCAGAATTGTCTATACATCATCAGGATTACGTTTTTCTGGAGTGAGCTCTTCCTAAAAGATTGGCCTCGTGTCTCTGCTGTATCTTGTTGAGTAGAGGAGCTTTATATTACAATGCTAAATGAAGAAACCATTTTCCTTAGAAATAATTTCAATCACTGATAAGGTGCTAGCTCTTATCAAGTGTCAGGTCTCAAGATAACAGCAGTTGTAGTCAACCTTTGAAGGTGGTATTGCTTGGGTGACAGGGTACTATATACTCTGATTGGAGCAACAATAGGTAAAGTGTAAGATTTTTCCTATTTCCTGTGCACAGTGCTGCAGGTCAGATACTGACCAGCTCTAGGGAAAATGACTCATAGTTATCAAAAATTTATTTAATAAAATTAATATTCTAAAACCCAGACTACAAGGGAAACACTACAAAGAATTGACAAATGGGACCTTACTTTATGCAAAAACGTTTTCATAACAAAAGAAATCACCAGCAAAGTGAAAAGACAACCCATAGATTGGGAAAGAATATAGCCAGGTGTCCCCCAGACAAATGACCTAATCTACAACACATAAAAAATTGAAAACAATCAGACACCCCCAAAATTCAAAGATCCAATCCCAAAATGGGCATCTGAGGTGAATAAAGACGAAGAAATACAAATGATAAAGAAATACATGAAAAAATGTTCAACATCATTGATCATTCATGAGATGTAAATTAAAACAATACTGACATTCCATCTCACTCCAAAAAGAATGGCTGTCATCAAAAAATCAACTGATAACAAATGCTAGAGAAGCTGGGGGAAGGAACCTTCCTCCACTGTTTCTGGGAGTGTAGACTGGTGTGACCACTATGAAAATCAGTGTGTAGATTCCTCAATAAACTACGATTAGGGGTCATATTTGACCCAGCTATTCCCTTTCTGAGTATTTTCCCAGAAGAATTAAAGACATCATATCATAGTGATATATATGCACCCATATTTATAGCAGCACAATTTGTCATAGCTAAATCTTGAAAACAACCCAAATGCCCATGAACCAAGGAATGGATAGAAAATGTGGCTTTTTTTATATAAGGGAGTACTAGTCAGCCAGAAAGAGGGATAAACTGGAGTCTTTTATAGGTAAATAGATGCAACTTGAGACCATACTCATAAGTGAAGCAAATCAGACCCACATGTGTAAACATCATTGTCTCACTAGTGTGGGAAACTGAACAAGTAAATAAGATCCAAAGTGTACAATAGATATTGTGATTTAGGAAGAACTATTCAAAAGAAAAGGCAAACTGTACTGGGGGAGAGGGAAAAGGAAGAAAGGGAAAAAGAAAATATATACTTATATACAAGATAGTTAAGGTAGTTATACAGCTAGTTTCTCTTAGTTCACTAAAAAGAAAGGTGTGTGCTAATATTGTTTGGACAAGATATCATACCTACATCTTGTACTCTGAATAACTAATACAAAGACAATAATATGCAATCTATTAATTATTGTAACTCTCCCACTAACCTGTTTTGAAATTGTTTTATTTTTTCTCTTTAAAATAAATAAATAAATAAAATTACTGTTCTAGCAGAGAGCAGGAAAATGTCCTGAATAAAGAAATTTCTTCAAATTTATACAAATGTGTTATATGAACTCACAGTACAAGTACAATAAATGAAATTTTACTGAACTTATAATTTTAAGTACTATTTACAGTAGTAGTATTTATTCTCAATCCCACACAGTTAAGAGTTAGAATGTTAGGGAAACCAACCTTTCACAATAGCATACAAAAAAAATGAAATACTTAGGAATCAATCTAATAAAGGAAGTCAAAGATCGATACAGTGAAAATTGTGGTATTCTGAAAAAAAAAATTGAAGAGGATTTCAGAAAATGGAAAGATATTCCTTGTTCATGTATAGAAATAACCAACATTGTGAAAATGACCATACTCCCAAAATTGTTCTACAGATTTAATGCAATCCCAATCAAAATACCATTAGCATACCTTACAGATCTAGAGAAAACATTCCTAAAATTCATCTGGAACCAGAAGAAACTTAGAATAGCAAAAGCAATCCTGGGCAACAAAGAAAAAGCAGGAGGCATCACAATCCTTCACTTGAAGTTACACTCCAAAGCTACTGTGATAAAATCAGCATGGTACTGGCAAAAAAAAAAAAAAAAAAAGAACCTGAGGACCGATGGAACAGACTAAAAGAGGCAGACACACCTACAAACACACTCAGCTACATTAGCTTTGACAAAGGAGTCAAACATGTTCACTGGAAGAAAGATAACCTCTTTAATAAAAGGTGCTGGGAAAATTGGCTTTCCACATGCAGAAGACTAAAACCAGACTCATGTCTAACACCACACACTAAACTAAAGTCAAAGCAGATCAAAGATCTAAATATTAAAATATAAACACTAAATCTACTGGAAGAGAAAGTAGGTAGAAATCTTGAAGACATAGGGGGAGGCAGAGAGTTCATGAACAAAAACCAAATTGCACGGGAAATACTTCAAAGAATCAATAACTGAGATCTCATCTTATTGAAAAGTTTTTGCACATCACAAAATTTACCAGCTGGGTAAAAACAAAATCCATAAATTAGGAAAAAATTTTAGCCAACTGTCCATCAGACAAAGGACTTCTATCTAGAACATATAAAGAATTACAATAAATCAGACCCACAAAATTCAAAGACCCAATCCAAAAATGGGCATCTAAGATGAATACACATTTCTCAGATGAAAAAATGTAAATGGCAAATAAATGCATGAAAAAAATGTTCATCATCTTTGGTCATTCAAGAAATGCAAATTAAAACAACACTGAGATTCCATCTCACCCCAGAAAGAATGGCTATCATCAAGAAATTAACCAATAACAAGTGCTAGGGCAGGGGAAACACTTCTCCAATGCTGGTGGGAGTGTAGACTGGTGAAGCTGCTATGGAAATCAGTGTGGAGATTCCTCACAAAAGTAGGATTAGAGGTCCCACTTAACCCAGCTATTCCCTTTCTGGGTATTTTTCCGGAAGACTTGAAAGCATCATACTACAGTGATATATGTGCACCCATGTTTATAGCAGCACAATTTGTCATAGCTAAATCTTGAATGTAACTCAAATGCCCATGGACCAAGGAATGGATAAAAAAAGATGTGGTATTTTTATACAATGGAGTATTACTCAGCTATAAAAAAGATAAACTTGAGGCTTTTATAGGTAAATGGATGTAACTAGAGACCATACTCAAGTGAAATAAATCAGACTTGCATGTGTAAACATCACATTGTCTCCCTAATGTAAGAGCTAAAAGAGTAAATAAACCCAAAAGGTACAATAGATATTGTGAAAGGGAAAGAAATTGCTCAAAGAAAAGGAACAACTGGGATGAGGGAAAGGAGAAAAGAAAGAAAGAAGGAAACAAAAAAAGTATATATGTATATATATATATATATATATATATAGCCAGGATAACTGTACTGCTGATGTTTATTGGTTTATTTAAAGGAACACTTAATTCTTAAAGTTTGTTTCTTTACCAATTCTGCATACCTATATGTGCTAATCTGAACAACTAATTTGAAGACAATAATATGCAACCTAATAACCACTGATGAATTCCTACCATCTTGTTTAGTGAAGCTCTGTATCATTTCTAATTTTTTTATTACTTTTTATTCTCTTTAATTGTTTGATCAGTCTTGCATTCTCACATCTGGTAATCTCAGCAGCTTCATTGAAGATAACAATATGTAATATAACAACCTTTGTTAATTCCTGTCATTTTGAAATCCTGTGTCATTTTTATTGTTTTTTGTGTTGTTTTTGTATTTATTGTTATTTTGTTATTGTTCTTTTCTCTTTAAAATAAAAAAGAGTCAGAATGCATAGATAAAAATATGAAATGTATTGCAGGTTCAGAAGAAGAAAGAAAAATCATTCTAAAAAAAATGATTAGTGAGGGTTAAGCAGCACAGTGGCCTTAAAGGCAGAAAGCCTTGACTCACTGATTTTTCACAGACTATAGCTTTACTAACAAAACCAAGCTAAGAAAAGTCAGAGACCCAGATTTTACTATTAGTGATTTATGTAACAGCACCCAGAAAATGTTTCTGAGTCTTCATACTGCCTTGATATACAGCCTGATCTTTGGAGAGATCATAAGTCACTTGTCCTTTGAATTGCAATGATTTTCCTTGTGTACAGTAATCATAACACCAGCTTGGAGCTGAGCATTCCAGAAGTTGGAGATAAAAATGCTTCTCTGTAGATAGTAATACTAAAACAACAGTTGTCTTGACTGTCACAGTAAAAGACCTGTCTAGAAAGTTGTCTTTTTAACTTTTCCTTTTCATGTTTTTATTTATTTATTAGAGTAAGAAAGTGGGGGGAAAGTAAAATTGCATTGGCAGAGGCTTGACCTCTATTTTATATAATTTGTGGCTACAAAGCTTACAGCCTAAAACATGTAAATATATGCAGATGTGAGAGCAAGACCTCAGAAGAGAAATAGCCAGCTGAGCAAGATTAAAGAGAATGTGGGCCATATACAAGAAAACCGCCAGGCCTCTTAGCAACCTGAAAACCTGAAATGAATTATTATCTGAGTCCTAATGTGACCTACTTACTATCCCAGGAGGGTGTTGGCATAAGGAGAAATTTGGGGCTGTAGGAATCACTTGTTTACTTGACCTTGAAGATACACTGACCAGTAGGATAAGTGCTGATTCAGCCCCACACACAGAAGTGCTCTAGTTTCAGGCCAATCACAAACCACTGAGATGACTCACCCCACATCTTGGACATAGGTGGTCTGAGCCCATGTCCTCTGCTGAGTTTATCCTTCCTTGTAATATGCTGTCTGTACCTTGTGAGAACTCCTGATAATAGTAGCAAAAAGCAAAATATATACCATCAGTGTTCTACATTTTTTATTTCTTTTTTAAATGTTTGTTTTCCAGTTATCTCCGATGAGAAGTGAAATCCAGTATAAATTTAAGAGCACAATTACAATGAGAAATCAGTTGTTCTAAGTAAACAAACAATGCCTCTCTATAAAAAGGAGAGTGTAGGTACATAAAATGGAAACATCTATGGAACGGCTGAGAACATATACATGATATTTCCCCGAACTACAAATATTCTCACCCACAGATCCTGATCACATCAGAGAGACTAGCACTTCTAACTAGCAATTTGCAGAACTATTGGTGCCAGAGCAGAACTACATCCTCCAAATGCTCAGACTCTTTTATGTTTTTACCCCCACCTCTGCTCTCTGCAATGAATGTTCTTTCAAAGTCTCCTCGAACATAAGTCTTTTCTTATGACACTATGAATCACCAGCATTCTAAGTAAGGTGAGCTGAGGTCAAGGCAATGGCTCTCAGCTTTACTTTCCTCTTTTAAAGAAAAATCTATTAAGGAGAAAAGTGTGCCCTCCATTTCAATCAAAACAGACATAAGTCATAGTTGAAAATGGATTGGGCATTTAATTACGTGTGTGTACATCTTGTGTATAATGTATGTCTCACAAATAGATTCCTTCAGAAGAACCAAAACCTGAGATGCCGTGATTGATGGAAAATTCCAAGCAGCTCAACGCAAATGAGGAAGTTATCAAATGAGAAAACTCTTGGTGAATTCTCTGCCATCTAGTATGGTATGATGTGATGAATAATGGGACATGTAGAATTTCATTAATGAGCATCTAATGGAAAAGATGAGATGGGCACAAACAAGTTTAATCCCAAGTAATGTATAAAACAAGCCCGAAGCCGAACCAAAGAGCTGTAATTACCAGACCCTATGCCTGCATCTAAGTTCCTAGGTGTGTTAGCAGGAAGACCCATGCCAGCCATCCCACACTGTCCCGTCCTGTTTCATGGAACAGGAGCATCAGCCTTTAACCAGTGCAGCTGTTACTCTATTGTCTTGAACTGGCACGCGTGTGTCCTCAGATATCTACTGTCCAGAGTCACCAAACAAGAGGTGGTCACCTATACTTAGCAAGGAAATTAGACAAAGAAGGGAAATAGTTTCACTGATAAATTCATAGCAAATTCTTATGTATGTACAAATACCACTTATAACTACATATGGTTTTTAAACACTTTATATGTTATTAAGACATTTTAATACCAAATTAAACTTATTTGTGTCCAGAATAAATAGTCGCCTATGATGAGCAATTTGGAGAGCTCCAAAACAGCTCCACAGTAGTTTGCTGCTCTTGCCTAAGATTCCATCATTAAAGGTTTGTTCCATTAGATACCGAACCTCTTCTTGGAAACAGTTATCTCAAGAAAATAGCATGCACATTCCTCCAAAAGTTGGTGGTAAATATTAACATAGAGGTATTAGTCTCTTCCCAGCAAATACAATTGCAATAGAGAAAATTTTTATAAAGAAAAAAAGAGAAAACAGAAAGGTTTTGATCCTGTTTTGTTGCTTACAGAGAACCCATACTGATTTAGATCCTTGGGTAGCCATAGCATGAGTTAATAAGGTCAATGAAAGGACTAAAAGGAATACACCAGAGTAGAGGTAATTCTAAAAGCATCATGCTCCTTCTTGCCTCAAATTTTGGCACAAATTTTTATCCCCTCACAGAAGTCTCTTTAATCCATGCTATGGGTTACTTCATTTTTCCTGGCTGAGAATGTTTTAAGATCAAAGAAATCACATTATTCTTTTATTCTTGCCACAATCACTAGACTATGCTCTAATTTTCAAATGATAAATGAGAAAATTAGAGTTAGGAAGATATAAGACACGAATGAAACATACAGTGAATGTTTAAATTTTTAAAACATTTATTACAGTAAAAGAAATTATTAACCAATTAACAATTAAACCCTTCGAAATTCTTCCCCTTTGTTTCAAGCACACTTATCCAATCATTCTTGCCACTTTCTAAAGCAGTTCTGGAAGTTCCCTTTCATGATTGCCTTTAGTTTTGCTGTTGTGACTGCCACAATACCTTGGACTGATTCAAGATGTTCACCTTTCATGGTTATTTTGTCTTTGGGGATGATCCAGAAATTCGCGTCACATGTTGCGAGATCCAGTCAATAAGGTGGATGAGGAAACACCATAACTTTTTTATGATTATAAGGGTTTATTAAAGCATTTAAGAAATGTACACAGAAGACAGCCTGAGAAATGGGCAAACAGTTTCCTCCTCTATTGTATCAATGCTGCATGTCACACATCTCTTCTCACATGGAAAGTGATATCCTTGTCCCCCAGATCTGCCACCAGGTGACTTCTGGCTCTCCTACAAAGTCAAAATGAACACGAGAGGTAAGCATTACTTTTAGCACATAAAGTTTCCATTCCTGGTGTGGATCGGTACATGTGCACAACACATTTTAATTCCTTTTTCTATCCCTTCCCCTCCCCACTCCATCTCTTGATCCCCTTCTCATGTGGAAGATCTGTCTCCCGGATTGAATTCAAATCATGGATGCAGCCTCAACAGCAGAACTACAGACACCCAAGAAAGAGGATGGCCCAAACTGCTTCTACTGCTGACAAGAATCATGGAATAAGTGTGTTCAAAGCCAGGAGGAATACTCTGAGGATGGCTAATAACAATGTGTCTTGCAATGTAATACATTTTTAAAATTTAGACATTAACCATATATTTTGATACTACCGTGTACCTAAAATCAATCTACTGAAGTCATCTTTTCGCCTTGGGCCCCCCCCAATTAATAAAATTTATTTTCCCAATGGATCTACAGCAATGTGTTCAAAATATATTTGGCAAAAGAAAAATGTCAGCAATCAAGATAATATGTTAGAATTCCATGCATGTAAATCTTATATTTAAAAGAAAATTATTATTTTACTAAAAATAATCAATGCCAAAAGCAAAATATCCCATCATATTACTGTGTTTATCTTGGGCTATCATGATGGCATTGAAACAAGAAAAAAAAACTAGAAATTCATCAATATGATTTCCCTAATTCATACAAAATAGCCACTTTGAAAGGAAAAAATTCTGAGAGAATTTGATGTTTTTATTAGCCAAAGAATTTCCCTATATTCTAACTTTCCATCTAAGAGATTTATTTTTGTCCAATGTCTACACTTTCTAAACATTTTGGGTTCCTTTCAAGTCACATAGATATAGATATAGATATAGATATAGATGATATAGATATAGATATATTTCAAGTATCTTAAATATAAACATAATCTCACAGTTTTTTATTCTCAGTATATATTTTTCAAAAATAGATAAAACCCACGCACACAAAAATTAGATATAAAACCTTCAATGAAGGGTCAAACCAACGCCTGCTGGAACACGCTCTGCTCTTCTGGGGTGATTTCCGGATGATAAGAACCAATGACTGGGACAGCCCTACTGCCAGTCTATTCGCAATTTTTTAATAGTTGATGGCTTCTTTAGAAATTTAGACCAAAAACATGTCCTAAGAACTTTATAATACATTTATTTCTGTTTCAAATAAATTAAATGACATTGAAAGTTTGTACATGAATTGTCCTTCATGGGCATGGTAGCAAGGCAAGAAATAGGGTAACTGGGCACAGCAATGACAATATGGAAGCCTAAAACTCTAGAGATTTTAAAATTAATCTTTCCCAGAATGAATGCACACATAAGTCAAAAATTATTTAAATTCACCATTTGATGAAATAAATTTCTGTTTAGTAAAGGAAGGTTTTGCACTTAAGTAAACTAAAAGGAGAAGATAGATAAAGAAGTAGGGAGATCTTTGAGATCTTTCAGACTGATGGAGGAAAAAGAGGTGGAGAAAGAGAAAGCAGGGGAGGAAAACAGAATTTTGAAAAAGAATTCAAGGGGGAAAATGATGACAATGGCATGCTTGCAAATGTGAAGAAGACCAAGAGCTAGGGCTGGGGATTTAGCTCAGCGGCAAAAGTGCCTGCCTGGCAAGCACAAGGTCGTGAGTTCGGTTCCCCGTACCGGAGAAAAACAACAACAACAACAAAAAAAAAAAAAAACAAGAGCTGGCAGGGGCAAGGAGGGAGGGAAAGGGTAGAGGACAAAAAACAAAAAAGAGAGGAAAGAGAATTAGGATTTGTTGTGTACATGTGCCCAGCTTCCCTCCCTGGTCGTAGTCATTGCATGCTGCAAATGCAGGCACAAAATTGCTTTGTTCTTTATCTAAACAAAGGGGATGAAGGGGAATAAAGGATGAAAGAGGGTGGTCAGTGGGGCTTGGTGGTGCACGCTTGTAATCCCAGCACTCAGGATGCTGAGGCAGGAGGGTCCTTACAAGTTCAAGACTACCCTGTGCTACAAAGTGAGCTCAAGGCCATCCTGAACTGCAGAGTGAGGTCCTGTCTCAAAAAGACCAAAACAAAAAAAAAGGTGTGGTAAAAATGGGAAAAAGATCTAACATATTATAGAAGAATATTTGTACTTGTGACTTAAGAAAATTTTCTGATACAAGCTTACCTGAAAGTGACTTCATAATATGAGCCAAACCCTTCAAAAACTCCACACACTTTGATGCAATAATTCTGTCTATAAGAATGAATTTCAGTGAAATCAAGTATGTTTAGGTTTATGAGTGTGGATGTTATTTGATATTGATTGTAGTGAAAACAAGCTTATGATGAGAAACGTTTAGCTAAATAAATAATTGTACTCCATGATGATGTGCATATATATTTATTAATATGGAAACATATTTGGATCTTTGGTTACACAAAATAGCAAATTATAAAGCAATATATGTGGTATGATACCATTATAACATGCTTTTATGTGTTTTCCTCAGAATATTTTCCACATAGGTGTATATAAGTAGTATATACTTAAGGTTAAGGCCAAGCCAAAAGGAAAAAATACCTGAAGTATGGACCAATAAAATTTATAATTCCATTGTTCACTTTAGTATATTCACGGTCTCATTTTAATAATAGGAATAATACAGATAATATTGTAAAGAAAATAATAAGATCTTAGGTGTGTGTACCTTAGTGGTAGAGTATACGCTTAGCATGCACAAGGCCTAGGATTCAACTCGCAGCTCCAGAAGAACTCTTTTTCAAA
Organism: Chinchilla lanigera; assembly: GCF_000276665.1. NCBI lineage: Eukaryota > Metazoa > Chordata > Mammalia > Rodentia > Chinchillidae > Chinchilla > Chinchilla lanigera. Next base: position 4,414,609 of record NW_004955416.1, on the reverse strand, counting down.
TAAAAAATAGGTGACGATTCTTAAAATCTATTATTGATATTAAGCCTAGGGAAAAAACATATTTTTGCTGATGATATTTTCCTTTAATATTGACAGCATTATTTTTACTCGTCTAGTTGTTTTTATTCAAAAGTAGAAAAAAGCAAAAATGATCCAGCACCAAAAGTTTGCCTCCATCTGCTTCTCTTCGACTTTGTATTTATTTACCATATCTTCTGGATCGTGACTACAAATTGGCTCCCAACTTGGGAATACACATACCCCCCAAACTAATATGTAAAACAAATTGTTTCATCAGCCCATGGTTAACAATCGTGAAGAATTATTGGTATTATAAATAATATTCAATTGAAATTTTAGAACAGATATGACTCTGCCTGAGTGGTTTATTGGAAAATCATTTGTTTCACATCGGCTTTGGCATACAGTATTCAATGTGAATTATGTAGTTATAGCCCAGTTTATTATATTTCTGTTTGTTCCACAGTGTATATATGTGTCTTAGGCTTTAAAAAGGTAATTTGTGCACTCAAAATGCATTATGTAACAAATTGTGATTCATGCAAATCACTTTGATTTGTTTTCCAAAAATGTAGCCTGCTTCAATTAATCAGTTGCTATTCATTGCATGTGTTTCCACTGCACTCACAACAAAAGCTCCAGTGGGTGCTCAGTTACATAGGGGGCTGGCTTCCAGAGGGCATGAAAGACACAACAATCAGACGTTACACCAAGCATACAATTATAGTATGTGTCCCCACAAACTCCAATAAATAACACATCCCATTATGCTGGACTCCCACCTCTCGGAAGTTCTCTGAACCCAAGCCACCTACCTGCCGTAATCACAGCATTCTGCATTGCGTGGGTGCACAGCATTCAACCTGCTGAGACCTCGTCCATGGCTCCCAATGGGTAGCGGAAATCCATCAGGCAGATTGCTATATCTATGTTCCACACCATAAATGAGAGGCTACAAGAGCTGTGCTCCGTGCCTGGACTTTGTTTAGGAAAGAGGGGAAAGAAACGCAATACATCAATTTCAGTTGTGCTTGGAAATTGATGCTTCGTGATATTTTCATGCAGCTTTTTACCTGAAATGTAAAAGTGGACATAACAAAACACTTGCAAGAGATGTTATAAACTAATGACAGAAAATGCTCTTTTGTAAAAAATTTTTCTTTTAATTATGGGACAACTTAAAGTATAATTACCACTATGCTTTTTTTTTTTTTTTACTTAAGTGTCACATTGTCTCAAGCCTATCCCATGATAGGATGAACTAATAATAATGGGCTGGGATTAACATTTTATATGAGGTGCATTATTATTTATTTTCTTAGCAATAACAGGGTACTTAGTGTCATCTAAAATAGAGGGCATTATTAAACCACAACCACTTTTCTATGTCAGCTATTTATAAACCACATATGAATAGTTCTAAAATACAGGGTACTGAAATGACTAATTATGCTGCCTAGGTACTCATTAGGGATAAAGCTGCCCACAAAGAGAACATTTGTATACAGAGTTTTGATAGTACTTCGCCAGCATTGCCAAGTTTGATGACAATGATACATTTTACTCAGGGATATTTCTTCTGGGGCCAGTTGCTCTGGAAGTAAATAAAGTAAGCAGAATAAAGCATTAGACATATTTCTCCCATGTAAGAACATTGGGTCTGGGCTGAGTTGTGAGAGAGCTCAGAAGATTAGACAAACAAGCAAGTGCCAATCTGAGGGAGTGAGGCTCTATGAATCTCTATCCGTCAATAAGACAAACCTCATTTTCAACAAGATAACATTCATCAAAAATAGTTGGCTTATACTCATAAGTGAAATAAATCGGACCCAGATGTGTAAACATCATGTTGTCTCCTTGGTATAGGAACCCGAAAGACTAGGTAAAACTCAAAACATAAAATAGATGATAGGAAAGGGAAAGAAATTGCTCAAAGGAAGGAAC
>NW_004955416.1:4410218-4412544 GCF_000276665.1 Chinchilla lanigera | reverse complement strand
TTTTTCTCTGGTACCGGGAACCGAACTCACGACCTTGCGCTTGCCAGGCAGGCGCTTTGCTGCTGAGCTAAATCCCCAGCCCTGGCACACTGAGTCTTAACCAGAATTTTCTATGGTGGCGGAAGTTCTGTAACTTGTTTTGGGTGCTAAGTAAACCAAAGTATATAATTGTCAACTCTCACTGAATTGATTATTTGGGATCTGTCCATTCTATTGTCTGTAAAACATACTTCCTCTTTTAATGTAAAAAGTACTGACTCATCTTCCTGAGGTACTAAATACTCCCACAATATAATAATTATTGCCCTTCACAAGGTTTTCTAAGAAAGTTTCATTTTAACCTGAGTAGAACGAAGCTGCTACATATTAATTATTCCTGCTTACAGAAAACAGGAAATAAAGACAAGAAGAAAATCAGCCAAATCCAAAATATGGATATTCTATACTTTAGTCTAGTGACTTTATTTTGTTCAAATAAACACCATGTTGAAGAAAGGCGAGGTGTGGTAGTGCACTCCTGTACTTAGCGCTTGTGAGGCTGAGGCAGAAGGATTGCCAAAAGTTCGAGGCCAGCCTAGGCTATGTAGTGAGTATAAGACCGGCCTGAACTACATGGTGAGGCCTTCTCTCAAAAAACAAAAAAAATTAAAGGGAAAGAATCGCTGTTATAGAATGAGAGAGGACTGAGAGACAAAGAACCAAGTAAAGTGTACTAGCTTTGGATCTTTTTAAACACACCAACTATAAGAAACAAAGTATAGGGGCTGGGGAATTAATCTGAGCAATGTAGTTGAGGATAGCAATATGTAATGTACCAACCACTGTTGATTTGTACTATTTTGTCTTTAGACCCTGTATCATTTTGAATGTTCTTGCTCCGATTTGTTTATGTTTGTGATACTGGTATGCTGCTACTGTTCTATTTTTTTGTTTCTTTGTTTCTCATTTACTACTCTCTTTAAAATACAAAACAAAAAAAATAGTTGGTCTAAGTCCGTACTTCCTACTACATACCTTTTATTTTGCTCTTTCTTTTGACTCTAGGGTAAGCGTTGTGAAGGGAAACTTTCAGGTTTGACGTTGTTATCATTGCCTATTGCAGTTCTAATTTTGTATTCTCATTCTTATAATTTGATTTATTGAAGAAAGAACATAAAAGTGAATAAATATTTGTTTCTTGGGTAACTTACAAGTTCCTGATAATTAGAATTTTACCTGTGGCGCTAAATGTAATAATCACAGCAAATCTGTGGAGGACAGCAAGCTCCACACGAGCCCATACAGCATTCAAAGAAGTCAGATGAAGAATACCAGTGTAGCCAGGATTTTGTATCCCAGTCTGAATTTAAGCCTGCGGTCTTTTCACAAAATCAGGTTTCCCTCTTTGCTTTACTATGGCAAAGGAAAAATGCTTAACTGTAAACCATGATGAAGTATTTGTTTTATTGTATTACCTATAAAAGATTTTTATTTGGGGAAAATGTAAGTAAAACATCCTTAGACGATGTTCTGGTCTCTAGAAGGTGTCTGTGACTACGCTACCTTAATGTGGCAGATGGTCACTGCACATATGATTAAATGGGAAGAGGAATCTGTGGCACTCAGGAAGAGCCAAAGGTAAAGAAGGTTCTTGTAGGAAGGAGCGCAAAGGATCAGTGTCAGAGGGTGGGAGCGATGGTGAGAAAGCTGGATTGGAATTGTGCCTTTTGGAGTGAGGACCCATCAGCCAAGGAATGCCAAAGGCCTTCAGAAGCCACAGAAGGCCAGGAAGTGGATTCTCTCCCTAAAATCTCCAGAAAAAAAATGCGGCACCGTGAGTCCAGCCCTGTAAAACTCATTTCAGACTTCCAGCCTCCAGCACTGGAAGATAATAAATTTCTGATGCTTTAAGACACCAAACTTGGAATAAACTTTTACAGCAACAATAGGAATCTAATACAGTCATTATTTCCACTCTCACAACCAAAACAATACAGATAAAATTATAAGACTGTAGTTTTTAAACATAGCAAGGAGCGAATAGCTTAAAGAAATTACATTTTACAAGTGTTATGACTGCTTGTCGTCTAATGACTGCTGAGGGAGCAAAATAAACCAATGTGTATTGATGGAGATTAGGCAAAACCAGGCCAGCTTTTAATGAACTATAAAGATGAGTTAGTCTTCAGATTGCAGTCCCAAGGAGCACTCATCCCAGAGTGAATGTGCAGCTTCCACAAGGCCATCACTAAGTACAAGGAGGAAATATGTTAAGGATGGAAGCAAGAAAAGAGAATGAGAAAAGAAATCTACCCTCCAGCACACTGAGTCTTTTTTTTTTTTTTTT
>NW_004955416.1:4407895-4409448 GCF_000276665.1 Chinchilla lanigera | reverse complement strand
TCACATGGATAAACATCAGATTGTCTGCCTTGTGTGAGAATATAAAAAAGTAAATAAGGTCTGAAATGTACAATAGATGTTGTGAAAGGGGAAGAAATTGTTCAAAGGAAAAAAGGAACTTAGGTGAAAGGTGAAAGAGCAGTAGGGAAAAAGGAAAAAATGCAAGTCAGTTATACTATTAGTGCTTCTTAGATCATTAAAAAGGGAGGTTTGTTCTAACATCTATTGAAGAAATTTTTATACCCATGTCTTGTACCCTGAGCAATTACTTTAAAGATAATATCATGTATTAACTATTGTTATCCACCTATTATTCCGCTATGAAATTTGTTTTAACTTTTTTCCATAAAATAAAAAAATTTGCAAAGAAAATCACACAATTGTCTCAATAGACAGACTTTTCCACCTTTGAAAAAATCCAAAATCCATTCATGATTTAAAAATACACTAAAGAAAAATATTGATAAAAGTATCTATGTAAAACCTACTGCCAAATCATATTAAATGGGAAAAAACTGAAGGCATTCCTTATAAAATCACAAATAAGAGAAGGCTATCCACTATTGCCACTCCTATTTAACATAGTACTCAAAACATTAGCAAGAGCAACTAAGCAAGAAAAAAAATAAAAAGGATGTATATATGAAAGGGAGAAGTCAAATTATCGCTATTTGCAAATGACATGATCCCCTGTGTAAAAGACACAAAAGTCCATCAAAGGATTCCTAGAATAAGTAAATTTAGCCATACAGCAGGATACAGAATTGATGAACAGAAATCAATAGCATTCTTGTACTCCAATGATGAACCCGCTGAGAAAATACCACAAACATTAGCACCAAGAAAAATGAAATACTTAGGAATTAGCCTAAGAAAATGAAAGTCCTCTATAATGAAAACTATAATACTGTTAAAAAGGAGATTGAAGAGGGCATCAGAAAATGGAAAAATATTCCCTATTTGTGGATAAGCAGAATCAATACAGTCAAAAATGGCCATACTTCCAAATCAATATACAGACAACACAATCCCAACAGCATTCTTCACAGAACTGGAGAAAACAATCCTAAAGTTCATATAGAGCCAGAGGAGACTGAGAATAGCAAAAGCAATCTTCAGTACCAAGAGCGAAGCAAAAGGTACCACATTCCTGAATCTGAAGCTATATTACAAAGCTACAGTGAAAAAATAGAATGGTTCTGGTACAAATATAGGCACCTGGACCAATGGAACAGAATAAAGGATGCAGAAACTACCCCAAGAACATTCAACTATTTGATTTTTGACAAGGGGGCCAAAAATGTACATTAGAGGAAAGATAGTCTCTTGAATAAGTGGTGTTGAGAAAACTGGCTATGCACATGTAGAAGATTAAATCGAGACATATTTTTCCCCATGCACTAAACTAAAATCAAAATGGATTAAAAATTTAAATGTTAAAACAGAAACAATCTACTTGAAGATAAAAGAGGTAAAAGCTTAAGTCATAGGTGTAGGCAAAGACCTTCTGAACGGAACACTGGTTGCAAAAGAAATAGCACTGGGAATTTACA
>NW_004955416.1:4399420-4407795 GCF_000276665.1 Chinchilla lanigera | reverse complement strand
TTTTTTTTTTTGGTTTTTCTCTGGTACCGGGAACCGAACTCACGACCTTGCGCTTGCCAGGCAGGCGCTTTGCTGCTGAGCTAAATCCCCAGCCCTGGCACACTGAGTCTTAACCAGAATTTTCTATGGTGGCGGAAGTTCTGTAACTTGTTTTGGGTGCTAAGTAAACCAAAGTATATAATTGTCAACTCTCACTGAATTGATTATTTGGGATCTGTCCATTCTATTGTCTGTAAAACATACTTCCTCTTTTAATGTAAAAAGTACTGACTCATCTTCCTGAGGTACTAAATACTCCCACAATATAATAATTATTGCCCTTCACAAGGTTTTCTAAGAAAGTTTCATTTTAACCTGAGTAGAACGAAGCTGCTACATATTAATTATTCCTGCTTACAGAAAACAGGAAATAAAGACAAGAAGAAAATCAGCCAAATCCAAAATATGGATATTCTATACTTTAGTCTAGTGACTTTATTTTGTTCAAATAAACACCATGTTGAAGAAAGGCGAGGTGTGGTAGTGCACTCCTGTACTTAGCGCTTGTGAGGCTGAGGCAGAAGGATTGCCAAAAGTTCGAGGCCAGCCTAGGCTATGTAGTGAGTATAAGACCGGCCTGAACTACATGGTGAGGCCTTCTCTCAAAAAACAAAAAAAATTAAAGGGAAAGAATCGCTGTTATAGAATGAGAGAGGACTGAGAGACAAAGAACCAAGTAAAGTGTACTAGCTTTGGATCTTTTTAAACACACCAACTATAAGAAACAAAGTATAGGGGCTGGGGAATTTAGTTCAGTGGCACAGTGCCTACCTGGCAAGCGCAAGGTCGTGAGTTCAATTCCGGGTACCAGAAAAACAAAACAAATCAAAAAAAGAAACAAAGTATGAAAAACAAAGATACTTTCTAAAATTATTAAAGACATATGAGTATATACTTGGTATTAGATGAAAGTAAGGTTATTAACTTTGTTAGATATGCTAATGTGGTATTGTGGCTACATTAAAAATGTATCTCATCTGTTAGCAACACACAGTGAAGAGCTGCAGTGAAATAACACGACTTGTGTGGTTTTCTTTAGTGACTAGCAAAAAGAAAAATGTTTGAGAGGGAGATAAATGAAATAAGCTTGGCAAAAAATTTACAATTATTAAAACTTGGTGACAGGCACACATGGATTCATTCAACTATTATTGTTTTATATTGTGTATTCCAGAAATGTACAATAATAAAAATGTTAATGAATTATTATGTATGAAAATCGGGTTTCTCTTACCTCCAATGAAAGATATTACTGGCTGTTACTCAAGCTCTTGTTATTTATAAGCTTCCCAATTACTCATAAGTCATTCATTGCTTTTAAATTTTTATGTTGTACTGATCTTTTTAAGTTGTTAAATAATTAACACTAATGAGCTAATTAAAGTAAATACCATAATTAATAAAAGCAATCTCTTTTATTCCTGCTTATAGCATATAATTAAGTGAATATTAGATATGTACATGTACACATTTGAATAGTATATGTGTATACATACAAACATACATTAAATGTGTAAATTATGTGTATTTTATGTATTCATATAAATCAGCTACCACTCCTTGTTTTCCACCCGAAGCAAAACATAAGCCCAATCTCTATAGAGCTTCATAAACTAGACCACCGTCCAAAAAAAGTTTCTGATTTTTCAAATGTATAAAATGAAAAAAGTTGACTTTTGCTAATACCAACTTCTGAACTCAAGCGTGTGTTTTTAAATTTGTTTCTGAGCAGGTACAGTGCTGAAAGCGAGGGTAGATGGACTTCACGTTACCATGACCATCTAAGCTCAGGACACAGATATCATTTTATTCAGCCAGAAGTCTCCCACTTTCTTCCAGTCTTTTATTACTGCCTGTAAGGACCTCTTTTCCAAGGGTTTTTCCTTTCTATAACTTTCTGAATTATTTCATACTAAGATGTTTGGTGGCTGATGGCTTTTTTAAGCAATACTTGTCACACACTGACTATATACTGTCATTTAATGAAGGCTGATTACAATCCCCCTCACATGGGTTTACTTGAGGAGCAGGTAATCAGTCACCAGCAGTGGCCCCAGTAATTGGGCACAAATCTCTGGGTCAACTTTTGGGACTGTTTTTAAGCTATGATTAATTAGGGTCCAAGAAAGGTACAACATAAATATCAATTAAAATTATATTGCTATAAACATGATGCTGGGCCTGGCTCTGCTTCTAATCAGCCGTGCAACCTCCGACAACCCATCTATTCTCTCTGCACAGCGGTCATGTCAGGGGAGAGCTCAAATAAGACTCAGAGAAAGGTGCTGTGTGTACAGGAGGGAAAGCCAACATACTCAGGGGCTAACATATGACGGCTCTCTCTCTTGCTCTCACCCTCTCTCTCTCTTGCTCTCTCTCTTAGTTCATGGCTCAGTTTAACCTCCATCCCCTACACAAAATCACCGCTGAATTCCACATTCCACACTTATCACATCCTTTCTCTTTATTCGCAGATAGTTTGACCTGTACCACTGTTAGGATTCCTATTACCTTGGATCTGTATGTGTGCCTTTGGGGAAATTGTGAGTAATTATGTAAAAGTCCCCATGCCTTAGAGCCAGAAAACCTGTATTTTTGAACCTAGACCATTGACCCAAATTCTCAGGGACAGATTTCCTCATCTGTTGCAGTGAGAGCAATGTTACCCTAGTCTGCAAAGTTACTCTGAGGATTAAGTGAGATCTTTGAGAGCTTAGTGCAGGGTGAAACACATAGTAGGATCTCCATAAATGTTAACTACTTATACAGTGGCACACTTACTTTTACACATCACCATTTCTTTCTTGCAAGTTCCTTAAGGACCAGCAATGTCCCTAATTAATTCTTTGCCTGTGGTACAATCTTAAAAATAGAACAAGAAGGGTGAGACAAGAAGAAATAAAGAAGGCAAAGAAGAACACTGTAAGTAACCAAGAAACATTTAGTAGCATTTCAGATAAAGGATGTTTACTTACCACCAAAATCAGGAAAACATACAGTATTGCATGTGCTGGACAATTGCATTTTGTTTTCAAGATATCACACCCAATATAAGATTCTAGAAGGACAATGTGTTTTTGAAATAATTTAAATGAGTATATTGTGTTTATTAGGAAGGATAAAAGCAGTTTTTTTCTAGCTCTTTTACATTTCTTTTGGCACTTTATGTTCAATTAATAATTTGGTATGAGACAGAACAAAATTCCAACTATGACTGAGTATTTCACTGCTCCGGAGTTGGTGTAGCCATTGTTGGGTGTTCTGTGGGCCCTCAGAAGTAGAAAATTATCCTAAACTGCAGGGACAAACAGGTTAATTGCAAGCTGAAATTTAAAGGAGTCAACAGACTAGAGTTCTGGGTGACTTTAAGGATAAGAAGCTTAAATCTATCAAATGGCAATAAAATGTTTCTCATTTCAATTCTCCCTTGTTATGGCTGATACTTTGTGTCTATTTGAGAAGTTTAAAAGGTTAACTGTGTGACTCAGCAGGGAGCCAGGGTCCTTACTTTGTATTTATCCTAATCCTGTGCAAGAGGAGGGCACAGAGATGGTGTGGGTGTAAAGGACCACCCCTTAGGGTGAGTAGGCTGCATACAATAAAAGGGAAATGAGGAAGGACTGATTGCTGGTTCTTCTGAGGAGCTCCAGTCTTTGCCTTCAGCTTGGTCAGCTCCTGGCTTCTGGTGCAGACTGCTTGGCTTCCACCTGAGATTCTTCAGCCTTGTGGTGTAGACTCTTCCACCTGCACTGTATATTCTTCAGCATTCTGTCATTGCAGACCCATCAGCCTCCTGAGACACAGTTGCACAGACACTGCAGTGAGCCTCAGACCTGGAACTGGACTCTTTAATCTCCAGTGTACGGACACCCGCTACAACCTTCTTCATCCAACCCTGTGGCTGACAGTTATAAGCCAAACTTGTAATTTCTTGTACACTTGTATACCTTGTGTTATATCTGTTCCTCTAATAAACCCTGACTGATACATCCTTCAAACTGGTAACTAATTTTGCATTCGCACCAGCGTTTGCCTGACTGGCCAGCTGAGGTTATGCCTACAAGTACAACAGGAAACACAAAGTAAATCTGTTTCAAAGAAAAAAAAATTACACTTGATTCCTTTCCAGACCTCCAAACTGCAATGTTGATGAGACATTTCCCAAGTGCTCTGAGCTACAGAATTCTCTGAAATGGAAAAAGCTATATGCTCAAAAAAAAAAAAAAAAAAAAAAAGCTACAGTCTCAAACAAGTAAAGGTAGATACGGTCTGCTTTCCTTTCTGACCCAAGTCTGATTCAATATTCTGAGTCTAGTTCACATCCAAAAACACAAACAATCATTGCTACATAAAATAAACATGGGAAAGGATTCAGACTGATATATATGATATATAAATTCAGTTAGAAAAAGAGGACATGATTCTACCAAAGTGATCAAAATCACCTTATTGTGGTCTCAAAATTATCTAGTTTATTCAAATATTTTCTTTGATTATAAAAGCAAACTTTTTATTCTGACTAGTAGTATAATAATTAATTTTAAAATTTCTCCACAATAAAATTATTTTCTCTATTATTCATTAGTATAAATGGCCTGTGAGTCTAAGTACTTGTAACTTGACCTTGTCTAATGCCATGAGAGTATACAGTTAAAACCTATATCTTGACAAACAGATCTCAAATAATGAAGACATCCTTTAAAAAATTCAGTCCTCTAAAGCAATATTACCAAAAGGACCTCAAAATTCAGGTGCCAGTGTTTGAAACTGATGTTTATCACAGTCTAGCTTTACTCAGTTTATTTATGCACATACACTGATTATAAAAGAAAATTATAATGAAATACATTTGAATTACAACCTGAGGCAACTGCAGGTAGTAGAATTTCTGGGGTATACCTAATAACTTTAAGTTATAGGTATACCTATAACTTTATTCTTTTTAACAAATTAAATGTCACTTAATTTGTATACCTTTGTAAAACTTTTGCTATAATAACTTTATAACACAGAAAAAATCTTCAAGGGAAAGGATTCCTGTATTTTTTAAATTAAAAAATTCTACTACAGAATTGGAATTCATATTATCAGATCATAGCACAATGAAATTAAAAATTATTGGCAAAATAAGCCATAGAAATTAGGTAAATACATGAAACTGAACACTAAACTGTTAATTAACCAATGGGTTACAGAAAAAAATCAAAGAGGAAATAAGACAGTTCCTAGAACTAAACACTAATACAGTACAACATACCAGAACTTTTGGGACACAATGAAAGCAGTCCACAGAGAGAATATTTTGCTGTGAATGCCCACATTACAAAACACAAGGACCCCAAATAAATAACCTAACAATGCACCCCAAGGACCTAGAGAAACAAGAACAATCCCAATTCAAAGCTAGTATGAGGAAGGAAATTATAAAATTAGAGCACAAATCAACGAAATTGAGACTAAAAAAATACAAAAACATTAGTGAATCAAAAAGTTGCTTCTTTGAAAGACTAAATAAAACAGACAAAGCTTTAGTCGGTATTACCCAAAACAGGAAATACTCAAATCAATAAAAATAGAAACAAAAATATGAAATCACAATGGCCACTACCAACATTCAGAAGATTATTAGCAACCACTTTGCAAACCTGTGCATCAGTAAACTGGAGAATTGAGAAAGAATGGATTAATTCCTAGCTACATATAAATTACCAAAATTAAATCAAGAAGGTATGAAAACTGCAAATAATCCAATAACAACCAATGAAATAGAAACAGTAATAAAAAGAACTTACAAAGAAAAGTCCAGGTTCAGATGGGTTTGCTGTTAAATTCTACAAGAACTTCAGGGAAGATCTAACACCTATACTCTTCAAGTTCTTCAGTGAAATTGAAAGGGAAGAAGTACCCTCAAAGCCATTCTTGGAAGCTAGTGATACCTTGATTCCAACACCAGACAAGGATCCAAACAGAAATATAGGCCAATCTCTAATAAATCAAGATACCAAAATTCTCAACAAGGTATTGGCAAGCAGAATACAATGAAACCTCTACAAACTGTGAGTTAAGTAAACCTTTCCCTCTTTAACTTTAGGTGTCAGGCATTTTGACTCAGCAATGAGAAAAGTCACTAAGACATTGGGTTATGACTGGAATTTTAATTTTAACTTACCACCAAAATCTTGAGTTATGACCTGAGTGCCAGCTGCATGTGCTTCCAGATGGTTTTAGATACAGATTTAACTCTTAAAGAATTCTGGAAGGAACATTACAGCATCCTTTCCTGTATGGGGTTAAATGAGAAATTTTGGGCTAAGAGCTCTCTAAAGACACCAAACTTTGCCTGTACACAGGGGAGAGACTCTAACAAAAAACAACAGGAAAAATTCATGACCACCAAACTAACACTACAAAGAGTACTAAAAAATATTCTAGACAGAGATAAAATTGACCACAATTCCAAAAACAACAACAGAAAAAAAAAAAAAAAACACCAAGTAGAGCAAGCTATGAAAAAGAGGGAAAAAGTAGGGAAACAGAGGAAAGAAGTAAGGAACCAACAGCAGGAAAATAGCATCACAAAGATAAGTTAGTACATATCCATTATAATCATCAATGTAAATGGCTTTAATTCACCAATCAAAAGAAACAGATTTGCAGAGGATATCAAGAAACAAATTCCAACAAAATGCTATATACAAGAAACACTTTAACTCAAAAAGAACCTCATAGTCTGAAAGACAAGGGATGGAAAATTCGCCATGCAACAGGAATCCAGCAAAAAGCAGGGGTAGCTATTTTGTTTCCAGACAATATAAACGTCAAAACAAGAATAATCAAAAGAGATAAAGAAAGTCACTACATGTTTGTTAGGGGAAAACATTAACAGGATGCAATAACAGTCATAAATATATATGCACCAAATACAGGAACACCCAACTATATAAGATAAATATTAATAGATGTGAAAAATCAAATGAGTAACAGTACAGTTGTAAAGGGGGAACTTAACACCCCACTATCACAAATAGCTGGATCAACCAGACAAAAAAATCAGCAAAGAAGTAACAAAACTGAACCAAAGCTGTGAGCAAATGGACTTAGTCAATGTTTATAGAATGTTCTACCCAACAACATCAGAATACACATTCTGCTCAGCTGCACACGGGGTGTTCTCTAAAATAGACCATATACTAGCCCAGAAAACATGCTTAGGTAAATTCAAGGGAATTGAAATTATCCCTTGCATGTTATCTGACCATAGTGCAATGAAATTGGAAATTAATGACAAATGAAACCACACAAACACATCAAAATTAAATAACACCTTCCTGGACAACCAATGGGTCACAAATGAAATTGTAAAATATCTATAATTAAATGAAAATACAGATATAACATACAAGAACCTGTGGGACACAATAAAAGCAGTTGTAAGAGGGAAATTTACAGCAGTGAATTCCCACATTAGGAAAACAAAAGGAGCACAAATAAACAATCTAATGCTGTACCTCAAGCTTTCAGAAAAAGAACAAGTCAAGCCCAAAGTCCATATGGAAGGAAATTATAAAGATCAGAGCAGAAACTAATGCAATAGAAACTAAGAAAACCATACTAAGAATTAATGAATTGAAGAGTTGGTTCTTTGAAAGAATAAATAAAATGGATACATGCCTGGCAAATCTTATCCACAAAAGGGGGGAAAAAAGACTCAAAGTCATGCAATGAAATGAATGAAAATGGGGAAATAATTATAGATCCTGTGGAAATTCAGATCATCAATACCTACTTTAAAAATATTTACTCTCATAGGATGGAAAACACAGAACAAATGGACAGATTTCTAGATATGTACTAATTACCAAAGCTAAATCAAGAACACATAAAAATTCTAAATAACCTAATGTTGGTCAATGAAATTGAAAGTGTAATTAAAAACTCACCAACAAAGAAAAGTCCAGGTGCTAATGGGTTTACAGCTGAATTCTACAAGAAATTTAGAGAAGATTTAATGTCAATACTTCTCAAACATTTTGATGAAATTAAAAGGGAAGAAATTCTCCCTAGCTCATTCCTGGAGGCAACTATTTCCCTGATATCAAAACCAGAGAAAGAACCAAACAAAAAAGAGACCTATAGGCCAATGCTCTTAGTGAACATAGATGCAAAAGTCCTCCACAAGATACTACCAAACAGAATGCAGCAAATTATCAAGAAGATTATATACCATGACCAGGTGAAATTCACCCCAGGAATGTCGGGATGGTTCAACATATGCCAATCAGTAAATGTAATATATCATATCAGCAGAGCCAAAGACAAAAATCACATGACCATCT
>NW_004955416.1:4387061-4395591 GCF_000276665.1 Chinchilla lanigera | reverse complement strand
AAGCGCAAGGTCGTGAGTTCAGTTCCCGGTACCGGAGAAAAACCAAAAAAAAAAAAAAAAGAAAGAAAAAGGAAAACCCTAAACCTTCTAAAAATGTTACTGCCATTCCTAAGATGTATTTTAAACCTAAACGCCTTTCAGCTTAAGCTGTAGTCCCAGAAAGTAATGCCCAGGAGACAGCAGACCCATGAGACTCACTCCCCGTGAAGCAGGGCATGGGGCCAGCATGGAATAGGAATCTCTGTACTGATTTCCATTACTAAGCACTGCTCAACTCTGAGCAAATGTGAATGATTTAGAGCCTTCTGGGTGAATCTTACAGGCTTCAAAAGGACAACTGTGTGTATGTCTAATTCTCTGTTGTAGCTTCTTTCCTGTCACTGGGACAAAATACCCAACACCCACAATTTAAAGGAGGAGAGGTTTATTTTGGCTCAGAATTTCAGTCCGGTCAGCTGGTTCCAAGGCAGAAACAAGATGGCAGAGGGGTGTGGTGAAGGAAAAAGTACTAATTCATGGCAGCCCTGCAGCAGAGAAAGAAGGAAAGAGGCAGGGAGGGACGCCCTTCCAGGCCTCTTCCAGGCCCCACTCCCAGTAACCCACCGCCAGTGATGCCCCACCTGCTAATAGCACAATTGGCTACTGAACTGATCAGATGAATGTACTGATTAGTACAGTGCCCTCGTATATCGACTACCTTTCCACACACATTTGAATTTGGGAGGAGGGGGACATTCTAGATCTAAGCAGTAACAGTCTCAAATGAATAAAGAGGACTAAGAGCTACACTGGCTTCTGCTAACTTTCTCTAACTGGCAGCTTCCCCTGAACAAAGATCCCCTAAGGAATCCATGAAGATTTGACTACCTGTCAGGCTTCCCTGGGTGGCACCAGAGGAAAAGCAAGAAAGATTTTCAGTTTAGTTTTCTCCTCTCCATTTTGTGTTCACTTTCTGAATCTCCAGTTTGGCACTGTATTTTAGGTCCATTTTCTTGGAGGGTTTCTCACCTCATCTTCAACTTTCTTTTTCAATTCTATTCTCATGTTTTTACATTTAAATATCTCTTTTGGTCTTCAATGCTCTATTTTATCGTACTTGCTCTTATTTAAGGATGCACTTTTTTAGCTTCATGAGGATTCTAATGATCATTTTTTAAATGTTCTCACTACAACCTAATTCTGTTTCCCTAGGTTGAACTTTTTAGTTTGTTTCTTTATGTCTCCAGCTTCTCCTGGGAGGACTTTGCCCATAGGCCTAATGATCCCTGATTTCCATTCATCTTTGAGAACAGGGTTTTGTAGACTGAGTTGAAGCACTGATTTAGGAAATTGGTTTCGCAGCAGTGAAATTATGAGTTGTTTTATCAGAGTACCTCTGAAGTCATTATCTTTAGTACTTTTTTCCTAGGCTATTGAAGTCCCAAAGAAGAATCCTACCAGCCTCTGAATAGAGGGTACAGTTCTGGCTGCAAAGGTCCTGGAAACTAAGGAGAAGTCAAGAGTTAGGAGTGAGGTAACCATTTCAGGTGGAAATAGTCACTAAAGATTTTGTAGTCAGCACCTCCAGAATCAAAGGAAAATAGACTTCCATTGCCTAGAGCCTTATTTCCACCTCCATTTATGATTGCCAATTGTTGAGTCCTTTTGAGGTGTAGTGATGTTAGTAGGGTCTTTATAAGTTTGCCTGATGGCTGGCTTCAGGTCTGCTTTCTCGAATTTGTTAATTTAGCCCACCACTGCAAGTGCATCTGCTTGCCTTTAATTGTGATGCTCTTGGCCTGACCAGTTCTTTGGTTTTGTGAGCTTAAGCCCACAAATTGGAAAGTTTGAGAACTCCAATTTTTGTTTGGTTGTTTTCAGTTATCACAGTGACTGGAGGATACTGCTGGCATTTGACAGTTGGGAAAGAGCTTCATTTTAGTTATTCAGTAAACATTGGCTCAGGGAATCATATTAAAATTCAGGCCCAGACTAAGAATCATGACATTAGACATATTTCTAAGATACAGGCTCTCTGAACTCCACAGAGATACCTTACATGAAAAAATTATATTTGTAAGGGGAATTTGGTTATCGTATTTCATTTTGCTTTTATCACAAAGGAAATTTTTATTTTCCCAATGTCTACTTATCTATTCAAACTGCAAATTAGCTATGTTGACTTTATGAACAGTACTTTGAAAAATTAACCAAGCTGAGTTTGCAGAAATACTAGCTGTTTTGTTTGCTGCATTTCACATTTTTAATTGTGTCCTTTATGAGAATGCATAATTAGGACTTGGCTTAATTTATGACAAATACGATTAATGCTAATATTTAAAGGTAATTAATGACAGCTTCAAAAAGAGCAAGATTAATGAAATCTACAAAGCAGTTAAACAAACTTCATTTTATTGTCTCATTTGTCTAGCCTAATTTAAAATATGAGTCTTCACTAACACAGTCAAAAACTAAAAAGGGGGAAGAAGGTGAGGGAAAGCTACTTTTTCAGAAAGTATTGAAATAAAAATCCTACAACAAGTCAGTGGTTATTCCCTGAATGGATTCAGTCTACGCTTAAAACAGTAATATCTTCAAACCAGTTGCTCAGATTACCAGATATAAACATGCAATTAAGCATGCAAATTTGGTCAAAATAAAAAAATTAAGCATTAACTGTTCCTTTAATAAACCACAGCAGTACAGTTATCCCAGCTATCCTTCTATATATATTTTTTGCCTTCCTTCCTTCTTTCTTTTTCTTTTTTGCCTCATCTCAGTTGTTCTTTCCTTTGAGCAACTTCTTTCCCTTTCATATTATCTATTGTACCTTTTGGGTTTTATTTAGACAACACTATGCAATATAACAACCATTGGTGAATTCCTACCATCTTATCTAGTGAAATTCTGTATTGTCTCTAATGTTTTTTAATTATTTTTTTAATTCTCTTTAATGATTTGATCAATCTTGCATTCTTACATCTGGTAATCTGAGCAACTTCGTTGAATAATGTGTAATATAACAACCACTGTTAATTCCTATCCTTTTGTTTTGAAACAGTTTCATTTTTAATGTTTTGCTTTGCTTTGTTTTGTCTGTGATGTTGGTGTTTTGCTATTGTTCTTTTTTCTTACTATTCTCTTTAAAATGAAAAAGTAATTTTTTTACTATGCCTTCCTCACAAAATTTAGAAGTTATAAAATGGAAAGATACATAGTTCTGATATTAATAAGGATGCTCTTTTAATACTTGGAAGTTTTCCTTACACATATATTTAAGCTAATGAACATTATTTTCCCTTGTGATTTGTATTGTATTGCATTATTCTAAGTCAGGGATGCACTTTTAGAAAATGATTTGAACAATGTCAGAATTAGTGCTTCATCTTCAAAATTTCAGATAATACTTAGAAACACTGTCAAAACTAATTAATCCATTATTTTCCTTGCTATTTTAAACTAGCAATCTTTCAGAAAAATCTTGTTAAAAATCCCTACAATATCTTATAGGTCTATAATCATTTTTAAAATAATAACAGCACATCTATATAAATTAGAAGAAATGGCTAATATTTTAGAAAGAAATTATTTTTTCAAGTATATCCCCAAGAATGCAATGACATGTTTAATGTACTCATTCTAGCCCTGTTCACTAAAAAATTAATGAATACCGCATCTGCTGTGGATACTTCCTGGAAGCAAATTTTTGGTGACCATAACTTTAATTTTCTAGTTCTTTGTATAGAGTATGCCTCTTTTCAGTCATTGGTGAATGTCTTTATTTGTTTCCTCAATTAACAATGTTTATATAAGTAATATTTCCACTTCATCCCATAGTTCATGACACAATTCATATTGGACTTTGAAACAGTATTTCAGTGCTCAGACTATCAACCCAGATGTGACCAAAAATGTATTGCTTATGTCACTATAAATTACTATTCTGGTAATTTCCCCCACAGCTTGCCAAAGCTAGTTGAATGCTGCCTAGTAAAATATCTCCCCATTCCTATCCCAAATCATCCATACATTAAATTTTATAGAAGGTTGCAGGCTTCTTTTCCAAAAGTAGCTTCACAGAAGCCCCAGCACTAGATCCAAGGAACTGTGAATACAAGATACTTTATCTCTGAAGAAAAACAAATACATATGATCTGACCCAAATGCAGAAATATTCTAGTAATTCTATAGGAGTTTATTAAAATTGCAGGTTTTAGAAGAACATCTCTTCCCAATCTAGCAATAACGAAAAGCTATCTAAACTACAAAATATTCATTGTAGAGCAAACATGTAGCCTGAAATTTAAGGAAAGACAGAATCCTCTACCAAGAAAGGAAGTGGTCACTGATGCAATTATAGAGAAACAGGTAAGAAAGACACAAATCCCTAAAAACTACATTTGCAGTGAGTCCACAGCTACTCACTGCTTTCTTCCCACTGATAACAACTGGTCAATAAAGAGAAAGGTGTGGACATGGTGGAAGAACAGAGAAATCCTCTCTCATTGGTGTATACCTGAAATGCAACCACTGCAATGGAAAAATCTCAGAACCCCATGTCTTTCTGCCCTTTTGGATAAAACTCTAAGCCAATGGAGAAAGACCTCCCAGAGCACAGGTGAAGACCACTGGTTCTAGAGAAAGAGTAAAAGAAAAAGATCCAGTACATTGGATCTATCTGAGAGTGGATAGAAACCCACCCTGAGCCCAGGCAGTCAGTATTACTGGTGTTGTGGGAGGACACACAACTTTGTTCCTTTCGAGACCCAACAAAGCAGAATTCAGCTGCCACACGGAGCAGAAACGAAGCGTGAGACAGCCCACTTCTGAGACACAGGGACACATGGTTGACACAGAGACTCACTCCTGTACCCATCCTCCAGCTGGGAAGCACTGAGTATCAAGCAACAGCAGCATGCCATTACAAGAGGAGAAGGAAATATCCTTTTAAGTGCGGGCACAGGAAGAAATAACACAAAAGATGAAGAAGGAGCATTGTAAAAACTCTCCGGCGAGCCAGTCTCTATCACATGCATGAGGAAATGCTCAAGAAATCTGCAATTGTTTGTACACATAAGAGAATTTATAGCAATAGCAGACACAAAACGCAAACACTGCTCAAACCCTGAGTACACTGTGGCAAACTCCAGCATTAATGACCCGGCAGAAGAGGCTGTCCCATTTCTAGGCATAAATATTATTTCTCTCCATCTCTACTACTCAATGTATAATGTGAGCATTCAGAAAATATCTCCTATTAAGAGATCTAGCATTTAGCAATCACCTTGAAGTGTCACTGACCCAACCCCTTACAGGAAAAGCCCCTGTTCTATATTCATGCCCATTTGCTACATCACTTACTTCCCCATTTAATCCTGATTTAATCAACTTTACCTGAGCAATTATACTTGAAATCTTCTTGGCTGATTATAGTTTTGTCCCACCTCATGCCCACTTTCTGAGTTCCCTATGTTGGGCCTGCCTCACCTCATGGTTTTGCCCTAGAAAAGTCCCTAGAAAAGACAGGTTCCTGGGCAACCCACTTGGGAACCCCTTCTGTCTGTCTCTCAGACAGAAGCTTTCTTTCCCTCAATGAATATATTCTGTTCTTAAAAAAAAAAAGAGAGAGAGAGACCTAGAGTTCAATAGATCAAAACCTCAAGATAAACCAAATATTGAAACTATCAGGTAGGGAAATAAAAATAAGTATTTTTCACATTTTGATGGCTCTGTTTAAAAGAGTACTCAGAAGTGAAAAATTTCAGCCAGGAGATGGAAGATCCCAATAAAAATACTAGAGATAAAAGTATGGCAAGAAAAAGAAAAGTGCCAAGAGTGCCTTTGCTAGGCTAATAAGTAGGCTCAGCACAAGTAAGGAGAGAACCAACAATCACGTAGGTAACACAAGAAAAATATCATAAAGCCAAACAAAAAAATGTACAAGACAAACTAAAGAGCATCCACGAGCTGTCAACTAGTCTAAAATTTGTGTAACTATAACCCCAAAGAAGAGGGAAAGGGCAAAAGTACATTCCACCCACAACGGCCAAGTGTCTTCCAAATGTAAAGTAAGTCAAACAAAAAATCCAAGAAGTACATAAAACACTAAGAATAACAGTAATGACAAAAATTTAAATCAAGTCACATACCATGGTCATATGGTAAAAATGAAATATAAATATAAAGTCTTTTAAAACTAATCCAAGAAAAATGTCATATATATAGAAAAGGACAAAGATAAGACTTTTATACTTTTAGTAACACATGTTAATTGTATGCATTCATCAGATCTGCTGTCACATTCCCACACACACACGCAGTTTACATTCATCATATCCCTCCACCCTCCTGCCCTTCCCTCGCTTTATTCCTGCCTCTGGCACCCTACTACTCCCTGATAATCACTACTCTACTTTCAGTTTGATTGTTTTTGTTTTGGTTTAGTTTGGTTTTTCTTTTAGTTTCCACATATGCAAAACAATATACATGCTTGTTTTTCTGGGTCCGGCTTATTTAATTTAACATGATGTTTTCCAGTTTCACTGACTTTGCTTCCAATAACAAGATTTTGTTTTCCCTTATGGCTGAATGATATTCCATTGTGTACATAGACCATATCTTCTGTATCAGTTCACGTGTTGATGGACACCGAGGCTGAATCCGTACCATAGCTTATGAATAGTGCCACAATATACACGGACATGCAGGTATATCTTCTCCCAACTGACTTTCTCTCCTGTAAATCTGTACCAAAGAGTGGAGAGCTAGATTGTATAGTAGTGACATTTTCTGTTTTTTGAGGAACCTCCATACTATTCTTCCTCATGACTGTATTTATTTACATTTCCACAGTGTGCAAGAGTTCCTTTTCCTCCACATACTTGTCAAAATTTGCTTTGTTGTTGTTGTTTATTTCATTTCTGTTTTGTCTGATCATACACGCTGTAACTGAGGTATGATGTTATATTACTGTAGTTTTGATATACATTTCCCTGATGGCTAATGATATTGAGCATTTTCCATGCATTTGTTGGCCATTTTCATTTCTTCTCTTAGGAAATGGCTATTCAGATCACTTTCCTTTTTTAAATTGTATCACTTATTTTTCTATTGTTAAGGTATTTCAGTTCTTTATATATTGTAGACATTAAACCTTCGTCAGACAAGTAGCCAGGATATATCTTCTCCCTTTCTAGTTTGTCTCTTCATGCTGTTGATTATTTGATTTGCTGGGCATAAGAATTTTAGTTTAATGTAGTCTATTTTTGCTTTAAGTTCCAGTTTTTGGAGTTGTACTCAGAAAATCATTGCATACATCAATATGTTAAAGTGTTTCCCCTATATATTCCTCTAAAGTTTCAGAGTTTCAAGTCTCGCATGAAGGACTTTAATCCATTTTGAGTTGATTTTTATACAGGGTATAAGATAGAGATCAAATTTCAGTGTTGTGCATGTGACCATCCCGTTTTCCGAGCGCCAGTTGGTGAAGAGGCTGTCTTCCTCCAAAGTATGTTGGGCCACCTGTGTGAAGTATCAGCTAGCTGAAGATGAATTGATTTCTTTGTTTCCTATTCTGTTCCACTGTATCTATTTTTATGCCAATACCATGCTGTTTTGGTTGCTATGTCTCTATGGTATGTCTTCAAATTAGATATTTTGATGCCTTCAGCTTTACTCTTTTTACTCATGATTGCTTTAGCTACTTAGCATCTTCTGTGCTTCCATTTGAATATTACAACTTTGTTTCTATTTCTGTGAGGAATGCCATTGTTATTTTGGGGGTTATTGCATTGAATCTGTAGATCATTTTAGTTAGTAGGACCTTTTTAACAACATTTGTCCTTCTAATCTGAGAATATGGGAGGTCTTTCCAAATTTTAGTGTCTTCTTCAATTTCTTTCTTCAGTGTTTTGCAATTTTTATCATAGAGGTTTTTCACTTCCTTAGTTAAATCTATTCCTTGTTAATTTTTTGTGGCAATTGGGATTTTTTGTGGCCTGATTTCTTTCTCAACAAATTCATTGTTTTTTGTAGAAAAGCTTCTGATTTTGTATGTTGATTTTGTATCCCGCTACTTTACTGAATTCAGTTATCAGTTCTACTAGTCTTCTAGTGCTTAATAGTTAGATTTATCTATGTCTTAATTACCTTTCTCATTGCTGAGACAAATATCCAGCATCCAAAGTTGAAGGAGGCAAGGTTTATAGAACCTCAAAGTTTGCAGAGGCTTCAATCCATGGTCAGCTGGTTCCAAAGCAGGGTGGCACAGCAGAGAAGAAACAGTCCTTGTCAGAGCAGGCAGAAAAAAAGCAAGCAGCATCATGGAGCCTTCCTTTCTCTTTTATCCCATCCAAGGTACAAGACTATTGGTTGGGCCACTCAAACCCATACCCCTTCCCCTTATACACACCCAGAACTATGCTAAACTATTGAGTTGATAATATAGTTCTCACACACTGTTAATCTACAATTACACACCCTAACTCCAGCCACCTCTGAAAATTCCTACCTGGTTAAAATTTCTAATACTATATTGAATAAGAATAAGAGT
>NW_004955416.1:4385810-4386961 GCF_000276665.1 Chinchilla lanigera | reverse complement strand
AAGCAATCAAACAAGTAAAGGATTTACATACTGAAAATTACAGTACTCTGAAACAGGAGATAAAAGAGGATATCAGAAAATGGGAAGATATTCCTTGCTAATGGATAGAAAGAAACAACATTGTGAAAATGACTATTCTCGCAAAATAGTTATATATATTTACTTCAATCCCAATCAAAATACCACTAGCAAGCCTCATATATCAGAGAAAACATTCCTAAAATTCATCTGGAACCAGAAGAGACCTAGAATAGCAAAGGCAATCCTGGGCAACAAAGGCAAGGCAGGAGGCATCTCCAACTTTAAATTACACTCCAAAGCTACTGTGATAAAATTAGCATGGTACTGGCAAAAAAACAGACCTGAGGACCAGTGGAACAGATTAAAAGATGCAGACACAAATACACTTAGCCACCTAATCTTTGACAAAGGGTCCAAACATGTTCACTGAAAAAAAGATAACCTCTTTAATAAATGGTGCTTGAAAAACTAGCTGTCTACATGCCAAAGACTAAAACTAGATGCATGTCTATCACCATGCACTTAACTAAAGTAAAAATGAATCAAGGATATAAATATTAAAACAGAAGCACTAAATCTACTACAAGAGAAAGTAGGTAGAAATTTTGAAGACATAGGTGTAGCTAAAGAGTTCATGGACAAAACCCAGACTACATGGGAAATATTTCAAAGAATCAGCAACTGGAATCTCATATTATTAAAAACCTTTTGCACAGTGAAATAAATAACCAATAAAGTGAAAAATACAACTCAAAGAGTGGGACAAAATTTTAGCCAATTGTCCCTCAGAAAAAGGACATCTACCTAGAATATAAAAAAACTCAATCCCCCCAAATTCAAAGACCCGTTCCAAAAATGAGCATCTGAGATGAATACACATTTCTCAGATGAAGAAATGCAAATAGTAAATAAGTATATGAAAAAATGTTCAACACCACTGGTAATTCAAGAAATGCAAATTAAAACAGCACTGACATTCCATCTAACTCCAGAAAGAATGGCTAGCATCAAAAAAATCAACCAGTAACAAGTGCTGGAGGAGCTGTGGGGAAAAAGGGACACTTCTCCACTGTTGATAGAAGTGTAGATTGGTACAACCACTGTGGAAATCAGTGTCTTGGTTACTTTTC